>NC_071980.1:10221454-10224363 GCF_026283585.1 Hylaeus volcanicus
TGTACTGACACACATGTCGGACCGGTTGCCTGTCCGTAGGCGCAAACATGCCACCTCTTCGCACATCATGTGCTCCAGATACCGAAATCCAAAATCGGCCAGAATTCCGAAATGTTCCGAAAATTAGCCCCTTGAAGTAGGCAACCCGTACTGACAGACATGTCGGACCGGTTGCCTGTCCGTAGGCGCAAACGTGCCACCTCCTCGCATATAATGTTCTCCTGATACCAGGAGTAAAATTTGAACCAGAATTTGATACGTACCATGAATTCCTCGTGCCACCTCTTTGCATATCGTGTGCTCCTGATACCAAATTATAAAATTTCCTTAGAATTTCGATACATACCTTGAATTTCTCGTACCACCTTCTCGCATATCATGTTGTCCTGATACCAGGAGTAAAATTTGGCCAGAACTTCGATACGTACCTTGAATTTCTCGTGCCACCTTCTCGCATATCATGTTCTGCTGATACCAAAATTTAAAATTTCCTTAGAATTTCGATACGTACCTTGAATTTCTCATGCCACCTTCTCGCATATCATGTTCTCCTGATACCAGGAATAAAATTTGGCCAGAATTTCGATACGTACCTTGAATTTTTCGTGCCACCTTCTCGCATATCACGTTCTTGTGATACCAGGAGTAAAATTTGGACAACATTTGATACGTACCATGTGATCCTCGTGCCATCTCTTTGCATATCATTTTCTCCTGATACCAGGAGTAAAAATCCGAAATTTCCCATCACAATTTTGAGCGGGGCGATGTGCAACATTGTTGAACTTGACGCCGCTCAAAATTCAACAAAGTTGCAACGCTCAAAAGTACAACAAAGGAACAACTCAAATGTTCTGTAAAATGTGACAAAATCCGAAAATTGACTCGACTTTGCAACCTTGTTGAAGCAGGAAATATCACGGATATGAGGCGAAATTATAGGGAAATAGCACAGAAATGAGGGGAAATTATAGGGAAATGTACCAGGAAGTAAAGGGAAATTAAAAGGAAATGTACTAGGAGATGAAATGTAGTGTTCCACAGAATGTAAGGAAAATAAATTCAAATGTACCAGGAAATGAATGAAAATTAAATGGAAATGTACCGAGAAATGATGGATAGTGTGCAGAAGATTTTAAGGAAATTAAGTGGACTTCAGGAATGGTAATAGTATCGTCATCTAGTTGTGTCAGGGCGAACTGATTTTTCGAAGTCTTGTATATTTGACACTTATAATATTCCTAATATCTCATTCTCCTTACGATTAACTTAAAGTAAAATGAAATCATAAATGTAGAATGTCATAAAATAGTCAGTGCGTCCGTGATTATGCCAATGTATTATTTTCAAAAACATTTTATTTTACACTGTTTTTAGTACTAGTGTTGCCATCGGTGGCAGAACGCTCAAGTTTGTAGTACTAGTTAAAGTAGAAAATTAGAAAATTGTGATCTCGATACTTGTTAAAGAACAAATTACAATACTTTCGTAGCGAATATTGAAACATACACTATAGTAACAACAGTATACAAAATTTTAATGCCTTATATTACATAAATACTTCTAAGTTCTATCTGTGCAATTATTTGCAAATATTATAGCAATTCGCAAGTTGCTATATGAACTACATTTAATCACATTTCGTTTTTATCAACTATAAAAGTACAAAAATAATTTATTACTGCTGTAACCGGCAATAATATAAATATTTAACCTATTCAATTTTATACCATCTATATTATTATTATTATTCTAATTCTGAAGGAGTGGTTCATACACTTTGTCGGGATCGTAAGGAATATTTCTCTTGTTTCCTGGCAATAACATCGGAACCATTTTGAAGCGAAGCTCATACGGTAAAAAATCTTGGCAAAAGTGGTAAAAGTCGAGCCTGGTCTCGATGATATTTAACCGTGCCATTTCCTTCATCAATGCTAACAACTCGGACTCATACTTCGAATATAGTTTACGTTTTTCGATCAACGTTGTTATCTCCGACAATTGACGAACGAATTTCTCAGAAACCACTCGCGTGTTTGGGCCGTACTTCGAATTCATTTTTTTCCATAAAAATTTGTAAAGGCGATTCGTGATCCACGGTTTTGGACGAGCGAGACGTGGAACTTTGTATACTTTTCCGTTCACCAAAAAAGCTTTGTTGATCTCCTTCGTTTGCGTTGATTTCTTCGCTTTGGCAACATTGTTCGGCTTTAATCCTTGAGACAGAACTCTTGGTTCAGGATTCTTCTGGATTGGTTTCATTGCAGCCAGTACGCGTTCCTTCAGTATCTCCATCTTCATCTTCACTTCTTCCAGCTTCTGTTTATCAGCGAAAACTTGAGACGCTGGTAGAGATTTCTCTACTTGGAAAAAGTCCTTGATGTTCCTTTGGCTGGTCGAAGATGTAGGAATTCGGTTGATGAGCATTTTCGAAGGTGCTACCGAACCCGTGGCTTTATTCGGGGTTTTACGATTCTCTGAAACATTTGGACGAGAGCTACGCGAAACATTTCCAATAGATCTCCTACCAACTGTTTGCGCATCTTTATTAGTATTTTGTAACACGTTTGTAAGCTCTATGTTACAAGGCTGAGTACTGTTACGTTCATTGTTCATAGTTGCGTTTGAGGCACTCGCATCCTCTTTATCGCTAGGATTATTTAAATTAAAAGTGAGTCGATTCGTCGATTTGGCCGTCGTGTTAACTTGTTTCAGTGTCTTACTTAAATTATTTAACGTTTTATACCTAACATTAGCATTATCCTGCGATTTGTTTTTATTTGATTCGCCTGCATCCACTACAGTTGATTCTTTCCTAAGCTCGCTCGCAGTATCTCTATCTTGCTCTGATACATCTTCTGTTGCAATATCTAATGCTGACTGTTTTTGTGATCTACTGAATCTCTTGC
>NC_071980.1:10224373-10224905 GCF_026283585.1 Hylaeus volcanicus
TACTCTGCATGTTCGTCGTATCCTTGGATTGCTCTGCTTCTACCTCTCCTGCAATACCTAATGCTGACTGTTTTTGTGATTTACTTAACTTCTTCCTTTGCCTCTTTGAAGGAGTGTGAATTTCTGCCTCAGAATCGCTCTGCCTGTTTTGCATAGTCGTCGTATCCTCGTGTCGCTCCACTGTTACTTCGTTCTCTGTAGAAGAACTCAGTAACTTCTGGATTCTGCGCGACTTTCTAGTAGGTTTCTTTGAAGAAGTTTGATTGCCTAATGCTTCAAACTCTGACACTCTATTTAAACCTGACTGTCTTTCTGAACTATGTAAACGTGTGTCTTGTAGTTTTGTAATAGAAACTGACAATTTTTTTAATATATTTGGATTCCAGCTTATCCTTTTAGGAGTGTTATCAATGCCATTATTGATGACTAGTTCCTCTTCGCTTGGGATAGCCATAGTAGACTGCTTTTGCGATCTGCGTAAACTTTTGCTTTGCCTTTTTGGAACATCAACTTCTTCCTCATCAGAGCTGCT
>NC_071980.1:10224915-10253941 GCF_026283585.1 Hylaeus volcanicus
ATTTCTTCCTCATCAGAGCTGGTCACAAAACGTGACGACAAATTTTGCGATTTACTTATATTCCTGCTTTGCCTTTTAGTAATATCATTTTTATCTAGTGCCTCTTCATTTGGTATAGCCGAAGTGGACCGCTTTTGCGATCTATCTAAACCTTCGCTTTCTCTTCCCGAAACATTTTGAACTTGACCTTGTTGATTCTCATCTGTGATAGGCGAGGCCGATTTATTTTGCAAACTAGCGAAATGTTTGCTACGTTTCTTTAACGTGGATTCATCTTTTTCTGATTCCAAGTCGGTCGTACCACGTTGTTTTTGATTCTCTAATCTAGTCCAAGTTCCAGATTGTGTTTCCGTAATGTACTCATCATCCTGACTCGAATCATTTGGAATTTTAGCAGGTGATCGTGTACGCGTGTTATCTGTTATGCTTTTATCGACTTCTGGTACATATTCTTTTTCATTTTGTGAAACTGATTTCCGAATTGAGCTCTCGTTACAATGGATTCCACTGTTAGCATTTGTATTATTCTGACTCGTATGTTTCTCTTTGGACTGTTCAATAAGACTAACAGCGGAGTCAATCGATTGCTCCTCTTCACTGTTACCGCTGCGAGAAGTAGTTGCAGTTTCTGGAGCAAGCATTTTCGATACGTTTGAATTTATTTTATTACTAGAGTTTATAGTATCATTATTATCTACATTCAATGGCCCTGAGTATTTTAGTAGTACATTTTCCATACTGTTTCTGCTGCTCTCATCGCTGACTAATTGGCGCTCTCTTATCTCTTTGGAGTTCTCATTTACCAAATTTCTTTCCCTTGAATGATTAACGGAAGCTTTTGATCTCGATGTCTCGTGTATAATACTGTCATCACTTTCCTGGAGAATATCTAGAAATAGATTACGTTTTCGACTTTCGCGTAATCTATTCAAAAATACTGATTTCTTTTTTGGTGGATCGTCACGTTGGCTTGTATTCGAGGAATCACTGGAGTCAACGGAAGTTATATTTCTTGATACAGGTTGCAAGAATTCGACTGGATTATCCGCTGCTGATGCCGAAGGTCTCTTGAAAGTTTTTGTCTCTGCTGCAATACTCTTCCTCGTTGACTCATTTGTTTCATTTTCATTTACAATTTTATTATGTCGGTTTAGAAACTTTGATTTTGGTTTTAATACAGTAGTTTCCGCATCGCTGGCAGTACTGTCCTTATTGTTATCGCGCGTATACGCGAAATTATTGTTTACTACTGTGGATTGCGAACTTGATGCAGAACAATAATTTTTATTTTCAGGAGACACAGTACGATGATTGTGCTGTGTGCTATTAACAACGAGGGTTGAAGCTGTAGCAGGCGGATTATCATTTGTTGAAGTTAGCAACTCTTTAGTCAAAGATATTCTCAAAGACTGTTTCTTCAATGGACTTTCTAACTCATCTGTGTTTAAAATGTCATCAAATACATTTGTATTCTGATCCTTGTATTTTTTACCAAAAATTCTAGGCCTCACTTTTACAATGCTTGTGGTTAAACTATGATTCCGACTACTTCCTTGGGAGTTATTTAATTGTTCAGCATTACTAAGAGGCTTTTCCACTGACACCGAACTATGTATAGAACTGTCTCTCATAGATTCTTGCATGGGTTCTGGCAAAATTGCAGTTTCAAAATTATTCAAAACGTCTGAAAATGCGTTATCTCGAGAATTCATTGCCTTTGACCGTAACGTACGTTTTCTTTTCACAATTCTGGGTTCCCCTTCAGACTCTGATGTTGATGCTATATTAGTTGTATCTAAAAATGATATAAGTAATATAAAATAAAATGAAATTTATCTTGTAGCAAGAGCCTAGTGTTAATACTGTACCTTCTTTAGAATAATCCTTAGTAGCCATAGGGGTCTTGGAATTATTTAATGATTCCAAATTGTCCCACCATCTATCTTCGACTGTGTTGGGTTCTATGCTTGAATCAGAATACAAATAACGACCCGTTTGATTCAAAGTATCGGAACCCATAGATGGTCGCACTGTTGTATTATCTAAACCTTGCCACCAATACGGATACTCTGAAAAATAATGCAATGAGTTAGTCAACAACGTAAGTACTTAACCTACAAAACGTTATGAGATATGTACACGTACCCTCGTCTAAAATGCCCGTATTAGGATCCAGAATCGCGGAACCAACGCTCAATCTGCTATATCTGGATGGACGTCTATTTAAACTTTTTCGTTGGGCCATAGCTAAACTTATTCGAAAAATGTTACTCTCCGAATTGCTCCGAATCACTAGGTAAATAAAAAAATACGTTACTACATGTTGGTAAAATCTTCTTCGCACATGCCACCAGAGGGCCAAACGTCATAACGCAGAATAATAAATAATAAATTTATTGAAAAATGAAGTTCCTAGACCCCTTTAAAGTCGGTTGTAAAATTGATGGCTGTAAAATAACATCCTTTTCGATTTCTTTAACGTATATTTAATTTTTTTTATATAAAAATACAGTTTAGGTTTTTAATAATAACGAGAGTGCACTCTGTTAGTAATCGTCAATTAGATTAACTTCATGCCTGGTAAATAAGTTATGATTTTATTTAACACATCGCATCTTACACACCGCTGTTTCGAAAAAATTCATTCATTTATCGAATATCACGATCGTTCGTATTTATTTTATGCTCTCGAAGGAAATCTTTTATACACGGTAGCGATTCCTTTGAACATTATATCTATATCTATATATATATATATTACGTAGCTTAGAAATTAGTAGGATAACTCTTTCCCAGTATATAATGTGTATAATATATATAAAACATTTTATACAATATCTCGGTAATTCTCCATTTACGAGTGCCATTGTTATCTACAGTTGACATGAAAATGAAATATGTAATGAGAAACTCGTTGAATAAGATCTATTTTAAAAATAATGTTACAGTTGTGGAAGATGCCGCAAATACTAACTTTACTTATGTCTCAACGTAAAGAATGTATCCCAAATCTTATTTATGATGTATACATGAATGAAAACAAAACATTTAATCAGCCTTGGATTAATTTCTTGACTCGATAATATCTCTACTTTGCTTTCGCAGAAGAACGAGATCTGAGATTCTTTTTAGTCGCCTGATCGACTTCTGGCAAATCATCGTCTTCGGAGACAACGGATTTCTTCCCTGGAAGGATATAAATTTAATATTTCGAGACGCTGATCCTGTATATAAAGAAACAAGAGAATTCTTTTAATTTCTCTCACCTTCCTTTTTCTTCGGTTTTTGCTTTGATTTCACGGTTACTTGTACGGGAGCTGAGTTCTCGCGAGCGCGCTTCATTTGTCTCGCGATAAACACATAAGAGAGATACGCTTGGAAGACAACGATAATACTTAAAGCTGAGAATCGTACAGCTGGAATATTATAGTTCCCAGCAGCATAATCGAACGAACTTTCCAATTGGTTCAAGCCGTACAGAAACACCAAAGTTGCAATGGCGAATGTTGCAACACGTACGGAAACGTACACTGTGTTCGCGACAAGAAATGCCACTGAAATAAAATAATTTCACGATATTATTTTGGGTCGACTCTGGTATAAAATAGGATTACGATAAAATAATAATACTTACTTTTCGTTAGCTTTTCCTTCTTACTAACAAAATGACCAATTCTGGCTCCGTGAAGCACAGCATCTCCTAAATAATGCAAAACTAACAGCAAGACTCCTACCTGCTGGAAGCTGTTGAAAATATGTACATTTTCAAAGACTGTACGAGTTATAGTACGAGTATAGTACGAGTTAAATAAAATTTGATATCATACTTAAAGACATATGCTGCAAGTGTAAATAACAATCCAATGGTAGCTTGAACAACGCGAGATGGAATATCTTCCTTCTTTATCCTCTGGAAGTACAATTCAGGGTAGCAGTGCAGCCAGTAAGCAAGCTGGCCGATAAAGAAGAATTTTGAAAAGAAGGTCATCGGCACAGGATAGTCTTTCCACAATGAAGTTATATTTAATAGCATTTCTTCTCTAGAAGGATACAAGTTTGTATTAAATCTAATAGATAAGGAGGATTATTTATCTCTTACCTGATAATTATGTCCAATCCCCATATAGCGAATACAGCATAGAATAGAACATGTTGACTAGATTCGTTAAACTTGGCAAGCTTTACTTTACTGAGGTGAAGACGTTTTGAAATTTTCTGAAAGAGACATACACCAATTAATTATGTGCAAACATTTTGAAGAGGAATTAGTTGTAGCAGATATGACTTACATCAAAGATATATTCTTGAAACACGGCATGGATTACAATTGTTATCAAAAAATAAAAGAATACAGCACATGCATCTGTCCATCCGATGGTATATCTCACTGGCACGGTTGGATTCTCCGCATCTGAAGTTACATTGTGATGAATGGCAATGAACATGTACGCCCATGGTGATGTTGCCTAAAATGTGTGATAAACAATATTAATAAAAAGAAAAAACTAAATACATATCACAGAATACATTATGAAGATAGAAAAATAAGTTATGCGGCATGCTTAAGTATTAATAAAATATCAGAAATCAGATACAGTCTTATCTAAATCTAATTTATCGTGTATAATTCGATCAATCGTTCAGCACCGGCAATAACGAGTAACATATGGTTATTCTGTCGACGGCAAATAAAATGAATAAAATGTATTAAACGTTCGTCGAATGAATGTAGATTACACTCGTTCGACTATGCTAAACGAAAGGGAGAACAGCACGAAGAAAACAGACGCATGAGGTAAAAATGTTATCGACGTTTAAAAAATGAGACACTGACCTGCACCATTAGACCAGTCACGAAGATCATAGCCACGCACGAAACGATATCTCCATGATTTTGAATGACAAACTCATGGCTGAATATAGGAGGATTTTTATTTGAACCTTTGCGGCCCTTTATCGCAACCATTTTTACAAGAAAACCACCGTTTCCTTGGGCACACGATGGTCGATCACCTGCAAGAACTGTCTTAGTCAACAGACCAACAGACTTTGAGTGACTACTGGACTGGTAGTGGCATTCACGCTACAACTCACGATCCAATTACACTGACAGAACACATACCAAAGCAACGGGTGAAGTGACTGGCCAACGTTGCACTATGTGGCGCTTTCTGTCTTTACTTGTGTCACCAAGTAAATCAATACAACAACGAAAATTTTTCGCCAAATTACGAATATCGTAGGTTTATTCTATCTGTATATTATCGATTAAAAGAATCACTTTTTACGCTGGGATATTAATCATTTTAATGCGTGAAATCTCGAGCGTAGATTTATACGGATGCTGTGTTGTTTTCAAGCGCGACAGGAATTGCAGCGTGGAGGTGTCTGGTACCATTCGAAATTGCTGACTTCTGTACTTATAAATTTCGAACTTGTCGCAAATAAAACAGCTCTAAATCGCACTGAAAGAAGAGGGGAACGTTTTATAAGATACACTTTATTGAGAGTGTTAGGTACATTTTTTAGTGATCACGATATACTAATACGCATTTATGCATTTGTTTCTAAAATTGTGCAATCGTCACTATTAATTCCGTGAAATGCTGAACTATCGACGAGTAAATATAATATAATACGCGACAGTAAAGTGAAAATATACATATTCAACAATTCGATGTCGGGAGAAAATAATTTCTGTATGCTACTTATTCTGCCAGAGATAAACTGTAAATTCATTGATCAACAATGATTCGAAAATATACATCTGTAATCGCAAAAATAATATATATTCTTTCAACTTTTATATCTTTATTACGCTATTGGTTTAACCGTTAAAGGTATATGATATTAACGCCTGTGTAGTTTTGTACAATGTTGCTCATTGCATCAACGTGATTAAGTGATGGAGCACTCGATGTTTAGGTGAACATGACATACGACAAAAGTTCAAATTTACACGCGGAGGTGCGCAAAATACATTTTATATACTATAGCTTTATTATTTATTAGTTAACGAATGACACACGTAACAGTCACTCTTTATTTCAACATCGTTATTTTTACCTACGTTTCGTATTACGATTTCGTTCAATTTTTCAAGTAGAGATTTAATCAGATGGTCTGCGAGTTCACCATCGACCTCCACTTTAACAGATTCGGTTTAAGTACAATTCAAGTTTCATTCATCGTCATTGCGTAATTAGGCCAGAATAAGTTTCTGTTTTCACAGTCGACGATGCGGAAGGATGACCTTCGGAAGTTTTATAGTTCCTTCGAGGATATTTTCGCGAATGCTTAAAGATTTCATTACAATAGCCTTCGCTTATGTATACGTTTCTCAACATCTACTGTCTTTATATTTTTCTAAACATTCGCATCTGTAGCAACAACTTCAAACAAGCAATTTGCGCAATCTGTCCTTAAATACGTGTACATTTTTTTTTTTTCGTTAACCTAGTTTGGGATTCAATGACAAGTTATATATTACTATATTTTAAGCGCAATGGTCTCGAATGTACCTGGAAAAAGTTGACTTCTCGCTTTAAATAAACATTTTTATCGACTATCGTTAGTTATGGAACTTTCGTAATACAAGTTCTCGCGTGTTTATTGTTAATCGACACTCGGCTCAATTGTACACGAAACGTATACATCCATTGTTAGTCGTTAGAAAATGTTTCCGTGTGTTTTAAAATCGGCAAATTTCTATCAACAATTATCTCTTATCGATGATATTAGGTAAGTTCACGAACACGAATGAATTCGTAAAAGGTCACGTTAGTACTATAAACGTCGTGAGCTTGGTTCTAGAATTTCTTTAGAAATTGTAAAATCTATAATACACTCAGGAAACAATTACGAAGTTTTAATATTCGTACGGACATCGCCGAGATAAATATATATGTGAAATACACGAGTACAATAATAACACGAATTAAATCTAAATACTCTTGTGGTCACAAGCCTTAAACCTTAGCAACATCTTTTAACGTTACACGCAACCAGTACGACTCAGGTTTTTGGTTTGCCTTAAGTGTCGACCGACGTTGCAAATTATGTTTTGAGGTAGACAAGTATATTCTTCAAATAGCTTTTCATAGCTATCGGTAAAGCTAAACCAAAGGGTAAAAGTTCTCATCAAAGGAAAAATGCCACGTTAAGTTTAATTTTATGTAGCGTGAATTCGCGCCCCATGAAACCTGTTAATTCGACTCGCTTGATTCATGGATGCAACTGAAAGTTTAACGACGAGTAGCACGATGCGTTCTAAAAGCATTTGTTATCCTAATCCAACTCTGTCAAAGTTATGTGAACAAATGTCATTCGCACGATTGCAACATGAAATTACTCTGACCGATGTCAACATTCTATGTAGATGAGTGTAACAAACGTGATGTCGAGTGATGTTAAGAGTAATCGTTAATATTCGGTACACATTAAAACTGGAATCAGTTGTCGTCATCAGTTGTCTTTATCTTTATCGTCACATTCAACTGTGGTTACGTTTTGTGACTATTTTTTTCTTTTTTCTTTCTTTTTAATTGTATTGTACCATTTGAAGATTATGTACTATATTAATTTTATAACTTCATTTCCCTTAATTTCAAGACATGATCAATGACAATAAATATTTAACACTGTCCGTTACAACAATATAATCTTTCATCATTATCAATGAAAAATGCCACGTCTAGATTTCCTAACTCGTTTTTATTTTCTTAAACTATGAAGGTATAGCTTACCTCCGCATTTCAGGTACTGTCTTTGTACCTACTTCTCACCTGAGTTTCAACCACGATTCAACATACACGCACACACATCCGCAAACCTCGATATGTTCGAAACAAAACATTAATTCGTATCTTTGATTATGGCAATGATGTGCAATAATTTGCTATTTATTTAGATTATTCACATTTAAAGTTCTCGGCGCGCGTTTTGTTAATAAATAATTAAACATACAGACGGGAGGGTGCGCGTACACATTGCGATTTTGCAACTGTCGATAAAATACTTAACTTACATTAAATCCTGCGGGACATTAGATTCCGCAAATTTAAGTTTAAAATTTGATCTCTCGACTCGTAAATAACAACGGAACAGGATTATCATAATGCCATACAATACTGTAATACTCTTCAATGAAATCTACTTTTTCACCAATAAACAATGTACAGTTTACGGAATATTACGTCACACCACATACCGTGATATGCGATTGTAGTTTAAACGAGAGGCGGATCATTGTCGAGATCCATTTCTTCGACGGTTATGTAAAGTCCCTCTTCCTCGTACGTGGACTCGTGTTTTGCTAAAACTTTGAGTAATGGTCGGAGTTTCATCCACCACTGGTACGTTGGAATGCGATGCCTAAAATATTAATAAAATATTTTAAAAGGCGCCTAATATGATAGTTTTGAATCTACTTATGAATATAATATACATATTGAACGTATAATATACTCACTCAAAATTAGTGACGTCAATAAGGTCTGCGAAGGGTGTAAATCTATACTGTCTTCGCACTATACCGATCATAACTGCAGTGTTGGGTTCCGAAGTTACCGTTTTACCGTCCGCGTCAGTACATTTCTTTAACTGTTCGGTGAACCATTCGACCGCTTTAGAACCCATTTTTGTACCCAAGTTACGGTCGAACGGAGTTGGCGAACCACCTTGTTGCATATGACCTACAAACAATTCGTACAGTGTTATACAGTATCTCTGTCAAGTTATAAAGTATCAACTATTAATTGCTTACCGATAATATTCATCCTACAACTGAACAGACCCTTCCCTTCTTCGCTGAAGAGTCTCTGCATAAAATCTGTATTGTAATTCAAATTAGCGTTTTCGTTTCTCAGAATGAGACCTCTTTGTACACCTTCGGACATCTTAGCCGCCATCGCGATTACATCCTGATTCAAATCTTTGATATTGAACTTCTCTTCGAAAATATACGCCGCGTCGGCTCCGCCGGCTAATCCGGCTACTGTAGCTAAATAACCGCAGTATCCACCCATAGTTTCGATAATAAATACTCGACGTTTCGTACCCTGCGCCGACTGACGGATTCGATCACAGATCTAAAAATAAACGCGAGGATCAGCGTATTTGAACGTCTCGTGATATTTCTCGCGGCATCTCGTTTCAACGTACCTCCGTAATTTCGTTCAAAGCGGTGTCACAGCCTAACGAAAATTCCGTTCCCGGAACATTGTTGCTGATAGTCGCTGGAATCATGGCAATGGGAATTTTAAATTCGTCGAATTTGTCTCTGGCATTGTAGAAGGTAAGACCCGTTTGGTAGCCCTATTAAAATGAAATTAATAAAACTGTTTTAAAACGAACTATTATCAAATGGGTTTCAACGAATGTTACCTCGAATCCTCCTATGATAAGCAAAGCTTGAATTCCAAACTCCTTGAGCTTCTGAGCAATCGCTGGTAGCTGCTCATCTTTAGGCGGTGTACGTTTCGTTCCCAAATAAGCACCACCTTGAGCTACCCACCCGGTAACAGAGGGCCAATCCATTAATTTGAACTTCCCACCCATGAGCCCTAATATTCCATCGCAAATCCCGTATACCTAGAAATACACGCTGTATAGGATTCGTACTACGAGAGCTAAAAGAAGATATTAAATAGCAAAGATACCTTGTCACCGCGATAGATACAATTCCTAACGAAGGAGCGCACCGCTGCATTCATACCACATGAAGGCGATCCTATGTGCATTACACCCAATGTATAGTGATCCTGAAACAGAGTTTCGCAATAATAGGATGGAAGAATATGTCTGCGATACATGCACCGTGCGCATAAAAGAAACGAACACATTCTGTAGTCTGATACATAATGTACAGCATTAATTATTGTACAATGCTTATGCTTGCTTCCATACACCTAGCAAAACACATTGTTACACACACACCAAAAAAAAAATACGTGAAAACACGGTAACAATAAATTGATGATATAGAGATGATTGACTCACTTGTCCACATAGAGTGAATTGCTAGTTTGGAAGAAAAAAGATGACAATGTTAGAAAGACTGTGCTACAAGGCATCGAAGAACGGTATTCAGCAAACAAAATTACACTTATAAATTTTTCGTAACAAATTTACCTTTGTTAATGTAGGGCCATTACTTTCCTGAAGCAACATTAAATTATACATGTAATAATGGTAATTCTCCACCTCCATACATTTGTTAACCGTTAGAACTAAAAACCTTCGGAAAGTTTTCATCTTTCACCGGATATTTATTAAAATCAACATTCAATTGATCTGATACAAAATAAATAAATAAATAAATAATAAAATGCAGTTCGTTTAGTTTTTTTTTGTATTTTTGTAATCGTTCGTTAAAAGTTTCGACGGAAGGTTTCGAGTTCGTAGTAATTTTAGTGGTAAGTGTGCTATGATAACGTACCTTGTGCGGATCGTGATCTACAGGTGCCTTTAGACGAGTCAACATTTTATACGTCTCCAGATTTCGAGCGAATCCTCTACAAATATTTTAAACGGTATACGGTGCAATTCATAAACTTGAAATAAATGTAACAAAGATTTAGCTTACTTTCCACGAAGTTGAACGGCGAGTTCCCAATTTTTATCGGACATAGCTTGTGCCACTGCTTTCGTACGACGGACACACTCCATGAGCGGTAACCTGACAGCTTGATTTCCGTCCAATGTAACGACGCAAGCTTCAGTTTCCGGTGTCGCTTCCATCAAAGCCATCACGGCTTCTGCACCCATTCGGCACCCCTATGCAACATTATTAGGTTTATTCAATAATAATGTTCTGTGCTTCAATTGATCAGAATTGAAGCTGGGGTCAATATAAACAAGAAGTTATACTTCGCACTAACCAGAACTCTGTCGAAAGCAGATGGATTACCACCTCGTTGAACGTGACCAAGAACGGTAATTCTGGTGTCTTGCTGCAGTTTATCGACAACGACTTTATGAACTTTTTCGGCAGTGATTGGTTCGCCGTTCCTGTCTACGGCTCCCTCCGCTACGATGATAATATTGAGCCGTTGTCCAGTAAGACGTTCCTGAAAAATAGATTTTCCAATCTGAAAATCTGTACGCAAGCATCGAGAGATGAATCGTGTTAACAGTTAAAAGCACAAAGGCAATCCGCAGAATAACCTGAGCTAAAGGGGAAAGAATTTTAGATTTAATGCACCTATTAAGTGAGCATCAAATAAAATAATATCATTACACACAGGACTAATAGACAAAATATCGCTACACGAAAAATCTGTTATCGTTTGTTAAGTTCAAATGTATAACGTGCATCCGAAGTGTAGAGTATATAAAATGAAAAAGTAAAGCACAATACATAGAATAAGCTTACCATGATAAATAGACTGTACTAAAATTATCAAATAATATCTGTGTGCATCTGTCCCTAACTAGAAATGGATAAAGTATAAATTTGAGGAAAGAATTATGGCTCTGCTTGTAACGTAGGTATACGATGAGGTGTACAGCTAATTTCGTTTAACCGTTTAAAAAATAACAAAAAAAAAAAAGATGCGAACCTGCAGCAATTTTTTGCACAGCTTGCTTGGCCAATCCTGTTCAGGTGGCCACTCTGGGATGAACACAAAATCAGCTTCGCAACATATGGCTGCCACTAGAGCCAGGTAACTGTAATAGTATGTTATGAAAGCTAGCTATAAATATTATGATAATATGAGAAAATCAATAACTATAGTATATTAAGAAATTAATGATTTTTAGATAAGGTCGATCAAAAATATAAAAATAGTTGGAAACTTCGAAAAGTTTCAACTTTGTACGATGTTCTCTTAGTATCTATAAACAACTATTACACGGAAAATTTTAATGTATCTGGTCGGTAATTAGCGTACTTTTATTTCTCTGCGTTATCTAGCTACATTGATGATGAATTAGCACGCGTTCAATGTAGCTAATAGTGAATTTGATGGGATGTAATAATGTCTGGCCGTGATAACACTTTATCGTAGGTAGGTACGTCTGATTATGGATAATTTAATAATCTATCAAAAACGTGCCTGTTGCACAGCCTCGCAAAGCTCTTCGACCCAATCACCTGTCGGTGGTGCTTCAGGTATAAAGGAATAACATGCTTCTGAAGATAAACTTGAGGCTAACGTCAGATACCTGAAAGGCTCTGCAGCTTTATTATCTTTGCTATGTTAAATTAGCTTGTTTATATAATCGTAAAATTATGAATTAAAAATTGAATTCGGTATGTATTCTCGATCGTTCGATTTTGTGAATAATTAGGGGGGTATAGGGGGGGAATAAATGTAACATGAAGTAGCACTTTTCTTCGTGACATTAACAACACAAGTAAGCAATCAAAAGTACACGAAAATAAATGCAAATCAAAAAATTTGTTACATTAAGTTAGTAAAAAGACAACAATGTGACAAAGAATTTTGAAAAATTCCTAATCAACATGCCTGCTCCAACTTTCTACATAGTTTATCAGGCCAGTCAACGGGGGGTGGCGATTCCGGGCAGAAAACATAATCTGCCTCTGCAGCTAAAGCACCCACAATTCCCAGATACCTATCCAAAAGTTCACCAGACTTACAAATACTATAGAACTGAATGTTATTTAATTTATTAAAAGCCATTCAACTGTGTATATCTTTTTGTTGCTGAAATATCAAACCTTTTCGAAACGTAACTAAGATCTCGGTAATACAAATAAATAAATAATATGCACTATGATTTAGGTCCTCTTAATAGGTATGCTTGTTTACGGTATATTCATTTAAACAGTATTAAAATTATTTTCTCGGAAAAAAAAGGTTTTCTAACGTCATATAACAAATAACTTACCCGCAATGACGACCCATAACTTCCATAATAAATGTTCTTTGATGAGAATACGCGGTACTAACGATTGCATCGATGCTTTCGATAATACGGTGCAACGCAGAATCGGTACCAATGGTCATGTCGGTTCCGCAAAAATCATTGTCAATCGATCCCACCATTCCGACAATATGCAAGTGAGCAAATTTATCCGCTTGCTCCATAGTTATTTCACCTGACAAGAAAGGAATATAAGATGTCTGTAGCGATAAAAATTGGAGCACCAGTCGCTATATCCTTACCAGCCTGTGCTAATTCCTTTAACAAGTCAGCCCATTCTTCTTTGAAAAGATTGGCGCCGGTAAGGGAGCCGTCGCCACCGATTACGACTAAATTTGTTATTCCACGAGTTACTAAATTTTTAGCTGCTTTCCTACGACCAGCGCGTTCTCTGAACTCTAGGCATCGAGCAGAACCTATTACCGTGCCACCCTGAAATGTACATAGAATTAGTATGGGGTCGCGATGACGTAACAATAAGGTATAATTGCATACGTACCCTATGAATGATGCAAGATACAGAGGACCACGTTGCCTCTACAATATTATTTCCGCCATCGACCATACCCTGGTAGCCCTCTTTAATGAAGAAAACTTTGCATCCTAAGTAAATACCCATTCTAACAACTGCTCGGACAGCGGCATTCATTCCTATAAAATGTATTGCAAGAGATGTATAACACAGCATCTGTACTATTTATATTCTATTTGAGTAGTTCATTTTTTTACCTTGAGAATCTCCTCCACTGGTAAAGACTGCAAGCCCTTTGCCTTTATGACTACCAGGCTTTATAAATCTCTGTGCTCCTAGATCTTCCTCCATCTTGAGACCGTACTCCTTACGCACCTACAATGTAATTATATTTTATCAAATATTTGTTAGATTATATTTACGGATGATCTACAATGAATGTTGTTCACGGCAATGATATTTTATTGTACCGTTACTTTATTTATTTGTATCTTGTGTTCATTTTCAAATTGACCTCCAAAAGTATCCAAGGTCTCGGTACAAAAATCCATGGGAATATTCAATGGAATACCATGTTGACTTAGTGCAAACATCTAATAGAGATCTCTCTGAGCATGTTAACTAATATGCACTATATTCATTCTATGTTTAACTCACTTGCGGAAATGTCATCGACAGTGCCAAATTCTGCTTATGAAGTTTTCTCTTATTAATGTTAATACTTGATTGATTTGAAAGGAATTCCCTACTAGGGCTAGTACTTTTTGTTTCAACATTGTCTAAAAATTGTATAGTTTGCATGAATCTACCATAATTCTAATTCTAGTAATCGATAGCTTATTTATAAACTAAAAATTTTTTAATATGAATTCAAGTTGAACACCAGGGATTGGAGCAATTATTTTATATCTCTACTTTATTAATTACTATGGAAATAGTTGCCGCAATAATTGCATGGTTTAACACATTACTTTTTGTCGAGGTTAAAGTATGAGAGGAATTTTCTTTTTCCAAGTTGTCCTTGGTCGTGCAAGTACACAAAGTGTCATTATAATTTACAGACATGTCTTGAAAAAAATATACGCGATAGAATTTAAATAGAAACTAAAAGTTAATATGTTGCAAAAGTATTTTTCTATGGCATGAATGCAGCACTTGATGTATTCAAATATGAATTTATCAGCTTCTGTATATTGTGTTTACACTGTGCTTGGGTTTTTTGCGGTTTCGAATGTTTATGTTCGTAATATGAAAATGAAATGTACATGTGCAGTTTTACTTTAATAGTAACATCTATTGGGAAATTCGATAATGTTGTAATACATGACGTGAGAATCGTACAATTAAATTTATAGATTAACGGTACGTACGTACTAGGCGTCATGAACGAAACGAAAAACAACACCAGAAATTATTTTCTCAAAGGGCATTGCAACACAAAAGTTCCGCGGGCAGTCCTTCGTATTTTAAAATAAAATATCGCGTGTGCAAAGAATCAATGGAATCTGGCACGGTCTCAAAGTGCCGCGCATCAAAACATCAGAACGGCAGCGATACACACGGTATAGACTATTTGAATTAGACTTGTCTAACGATAGGGATGAAGTTCTGTATGAAAATCACGCGACGCAAAGTGTCGTTCCAATTTACAGAGGAAGCGAATCGATATGGGAACGTCAACGGGATATTTGAATTAACATCGAAGGCTGCGATACGAGAAATCGTCTATTACAGTGTGTATACGAAGTGATGTCACATTGTCACTGACAATCAGTCAGTGTGGATCGTTCGAAAGTTACAGGGAAAAGGTGGACGTTCGTTCGACTCACCTAACGAAAATATATCCTGTTGCGACGGCGAATTGGAGCTTGGACGATCCTCTCGATATTAAATTCAATCAAGAACTCGCGGTTATCTGAGCAAGTGTCAGATACCGCTTCCACGTCTTGTGCCTGACTGTGCCTAACTGAACCGAAACCTTCGGTCTGAAGGTGACCTTTACGTGTGCCTTCTGTACGAACCCCCCACCAACGGACACGGGTGCTTCTCGCCACCCCACTCCGTGTTTAATTAAATTTAGAAGATGCACATAGATGGCGCTATCGGTCCTCCGTCCGTCAATGGCCAGGCTTTGCCGCTCGATCTCGGAAACTAATTTAAATCTTTATCGCTGTAAACAGATGCTTATTCACGTTGCATTTTCTGTATTTTCAACCAGCTGTCAGGGAAGATAGACGACTGTTTGGAAAGCATGAAAATAGTAGACGAACTGATCTCTCTGAGCTAACGGTGCGAAATAGACTGTATCAGGGTTTCTCGAGTAAATGGAATTTATTTTATTTTTTAGATTTGTACGAACAATATACAGGGTGTCCCAAAAATGTTGTAACACATTGAATGGGGTGGTTCAGGAGGTGATTTGAAACAACTTTTTCCTTTACAAAAATGTCGGATGGGGCTTCGTTAAGGAAATATTAAGAGAAAAGTCCGGCCAATCAGAGCGCGCGTATACCGTTGGAGCGACCGCGGTAGCGAAGGCTACGAGCTAAGCGGTCGCGTCAAAGGTCCTTCGATGCACGTCGAGTCACTTGTTCGCGTACGAGCGCGGCCGCTCAGCGCGTAGCCTTCGCTACCGCGGCCGCTCCAACGGCATACGCGCGCTCTGATTGGTCGACGTTTTCTGTTAATATCTCCTCAACGAAGCCTCGGACAACATTTTCGCTAAGGAAAAAGTTGTTTCAAATCACTTTCCGAACCACCTCTTTCAAGGTGTTACAACCATTTTCGGACACCCTGTATAAGTCCATGAAAGCTTCATCGACATTTGGTCGTTTGGGTTGATAGTATAACAGAGTCAACACGTTGATGCGATTAGAAGAACTAGAGAAAAAAAAGCTTCGTACTCAATGAAACCGTTAGAGAGGTTTGAACTAATGACTAAGGCTAAAGTAATCGTCGACGTTGCCGATTGATAAACTTTCTTTCTTTTGTATTAGTATATGTTTCTTATGAATTAATTTCTTATTTTATTATGGCTAACTTTAATTTTTTAAAAAAATAACGTAGAGAAAATAATAAAATTAGGTTAATAGAAGATTCGATGAGAGGATCTACGTGCCTTTAAAAACGTACTTGAGCATACTCACCTTCTTCATTTCCTAGATTTCGTCATCGGGCATCAACGACCCAATTCGAGATGGGAAAGTGCATGCTTCGTTTCTTGTTTCCGTTTTTATTTATAGCCACCATTTTTCTAGATCTCTGTTTGAATTTTTCTTCGATCTTACTCGATGTTTATTACGATACGATTAAGCTGACACTGATCTGTGATAATCCGGGCATTGAAACAAGCCTCTCTAACCAACTTCAAGAGTGATTAAAAGTAATTGATCCCCTGCGTCTATTCTAGATTTACTCGAATTATCGCTCGATCGCTGCGAACAGCAATCGATTCTTGATAGGTTACGAGAAAAAATCCTTGCAACATCTAACCGGGTCTGACGCAAGCTTTACTAGATAACGCCTCGAAGACTGGTGCTGCCAATGGCTCTCAACGAGCAATTAAAATAAAATTCTTACGCTTATTAAGTAGTTCTGAGTAGTTCGCGTTACTTGGTTTTACGTGAACTCGTATGACGCACGATTTCATCATTTTCACACGCAATCGCGATACCTCCCATGAAATTCGTATGGCGAAGAGAACTCAACTCTATTCGGTTGATCAAACAAAGATTTATCTATTCGTTGTGAAATATTTATTTCTATAATTCATTTAGCAATTTATATTTGTCTGGTATCGAATAAAGGGCTGTTTATGTTTTTATTTTACGTCGTATGATTTAAACAAGAGGCCTGTAGATATATTTGGTAATAATAAATACTCGATAAGAATAAACTAAGTTGGAATTAAACCGTGTTTACCTACTATATTCCTCTTGATATTTTTAATTTAGTTGCCCCCTAGCAATAGGCAACTCGATACTCACGTGAGTCACAACCTCGTGTTCGTTTACAAATCGTTACACTTTATTGTAAAGTATCTTAAGAATTTGTTTAGAATAGGTACCAAACTAAACTTTACCTTCTCGACTTGTAATTTTGCTTGAGACTTGCTTAATACTTAGGGTGGCTGAATGCTTCTGTGACCAACTGTTAGAAAATCCATGTTACATGCGGACGACACGTGATCGTATCAAGGAAATTCTCATACATTCTTATAGAGGTGAAACTCGGGCGTTTTTCAAGTTCTAAGTACGCATGCGTCTTTTAAGAAGTATCACCGTGAACGTAGCTACTATACCTTAGCAATATCGGTATCGAAACGTGGTTAAATTAGAAATGATATTCAAATAGAAACTCGATCCTTCCATCGTAAATTTAATTAGTTCAATTTTCTTTTTAAATTTTCCTCTACTACTTTTTCGTTCTTTAAAATAAATTCTCGCGAATTAATTTTCGAAGAATTAGATCCTTAAATGATTCGAATAAAGTAACGATTCAATCAACGATAGGATTGATTCATCGCAATTCCTACCCAGATGACAATGCTGAGGCAAGGCAACCGAGGTTATAGCGTTCTCTCAGACATTTTATCAGAATTTATTATTTCGTGTAAACGTTTATAATAATTATAATTTACAATTACGATGGTTGATGATAAATACAAATAGAACAACGTAAGTCGGGAAGAGGAAATCAGGGATGTTCTCAGCGGATGAAATAGGTTCTTTTTTTGGAAGTGGCTGTTTTTTTTCGGAGGCTAGCTTTCTTCGACGAGTGGAACGAGATTTCTGGTGAAACGAGGGGCACAATAATCGGAATG
The DNA here is from genome assembly GCF_026283585.1 of Hylaeus volcanicus. NCBI lineage: Eukaryota > Metazoa > Arthropoda > Insecta > Hymenoptera > Colletidae > Hylaeus > Hylaeus volcanicus. Next base: position 10,243,104 of record NC_071980.1, read on the forward strand.
AAAGACGTTTCGTCGTACGTAACTATAACCCAAGACGAATAAACATTTTGACAATCGATATATTCATTGTAAACTCTCGATACGATTGAATAAACAGACGAACGGGAGGGGGAAGGTGGCAAAGGAAGATGGCGCAGGAAGAGACCCAAAACAAGCGAATCGTAATAGGAAAGATCTTTTTACAACCTGCAAAGAATATTCGCTCGTTTTCTTATGTATTGCGTAAAACGTGCCATGATGATTCTATATGTATATATATATGTTTAAGAAATTGAAATAAATAAATAAACAAAAGGACGTAAGATTTACACATCTTTGAAAAATAGAAAGAAACGCAAGACGATAAGGTCCGAGCGCAGTGGCGTAACTAAAGATGTGTAGAGGACTTCGGGGGGTACCTAACTGTAAATATGGGAAAGGGTCCGATAATCGTTTCGTCGGAAATATTTTTTACGAACATTGTAATCCAACAAATATTCATTTACAAGTTTTATTGGTTTTGAGAAACGCGTTATTTGTCTCTATTTTAACGCGAGATTTAGGGTTAACTTCTTTCTCTAAATGTTTATCACGTAGGCCCCAGAATTCCTAGTTACGCCACTGTCCGAGCGTCAAGTGAACCGAACTGACGTTCCATAAAAGGACATACGCGTTTTGGGGGTAGTTGGTGAACGAACGTCAACAATTTAGGAATCTGAAAAGGACAAAGTGTGGGGGGAGTCTGAACCATGAACAAGGTTCCAGCGAAAGAATGGTTGAATAGTACAAATATATAGCGTTTTTGGACCTGCTGCGCGAGAACGAAATCGGTACCCTATGAAGCAATGTACAGATCGACGATCTAAGGGAACTGATTAGCACATGCGCGACGTACATCAAGATTTAAGCGTACGTATCTTCGATCGCTTTGGCTCCTCCATCTGTACACAGCTCGACAGCCAGCAAACTAATGGCTCGTTACCTCGAGCGATCACGCTTGCATAGATTTTACGACAATAACTGCTATCCGGTCCCGCTCAGCTGATCCATCTCTATAAACTGGTATCAAGGATGCTCTCTCGAAGATCTTTCTGCACCCCTTCATCGTTTCATTCTCACTTGTTTAGTCTCTCTTGCATCGGTAACATATATTGACGATAAATAACGTAGAAAGCGCGCGGCTCTTTTTTCAGCTTCTTGCGAATGAAATAGCTCCATCGACTTCGATAATAATTCCGCTACTACCTCTATCGAGTCCCAATGTAACCAATCACGTGGAAACCGTTCGAAAACGATCTAACGGCTGCCATTTGAAAGAAACGACTTATTCTTTATTATTCCCCGGTTACGTTCATTCGCTTATCGTTCGTTACTTCTTTCGTTTTGTTTTGTACGACAGAAAACACGGTCACATCGAAAGATACAACACGTCAGGAAAATACGTTTACCCACACACACGTTGTGATATCGATAATCGTTACTTGTTTTCCATGTAGTACACATTTACGTTGTTTTTTTTTTTCATTTTACTCATTTTTCTTAAAGTGTGTTTTGTTCTGTTAGAGGGTGGAGAGTCGGCGCGCGTATATTACACGTACTTACAAGTTAATTATGCGTGTGCCATGCGAGACGAAGAATTGCGACACAGTTTTGTTTCGTTTTTTGTTGCTCTAGCGTCGATTAATAACGGGGGATGGAATGGACCGAACCAGAGGCGGACACGGTGGATGTTGCAAGGACCTGAGCCGATACTAGCGAGAAAAGAATAAAGTGTAATAAACAAAACCAAAGCGAAAACGTATTCATTTATTTATTTTGTATATCGTAAAAAAAAACGTTGACTGGTTTAACATATAGAAACAAATGGAATTCTTTCATTCGTTTGTTTTTCTTTTTTCTTTCATTTGATCGGAGAAGATTGAAATTTCTCGCCCATAGAATTTCTATTTGTAAAAACGTAAAAATGACTTTTTCTTTTTAACGCGGCCCTCAAATAATTAGAAGCAATTAGTTCGTACATATATACATATCAATCCGCCCCTGGACCGAGTGTATCCGTTGCGTTCGGACGCGTCGATATATATATTTTTTTTTTGTTTATTTATTTATCGTCGGATTCCATTATTATTACTTTTCTTTATTTCTCATTTGCGGAATGGCAACGGTAATAATAATGTCCCTCGTTTATCTCGAGGTTTCGCTCGAGGCGATCGGACCTCCATTTTACACGTGTCGTTTGTTCAGCCGGTTAAATATCCGACGCCTCGTGAAACCAGTAAAGAAGCTTTTTTTCGATATTTTTGCGGTGACGATTCAATGAAGTATCTCGGCTCGAGATGTTTTCTTCGAATTAAAAGAAAACTCGTGAGAAAACTTGTGTGTATCGGTCTTTTTTTCTTTTTTGTTTCTTTGTCGCGATTCGAATCGAAAAAACGTTATTCTACGCGAATAGATAGTCCGGAGAAACGATTATACAATTGATGGAATTGCGGGAAACAACGAATGATATTCGAACTATCGACAATTTCCACGAGATCGATCGTGTTTATAAACTGAATATTTATATACACATACATATATATACATATATGTTTAAAGAGAACATCGGGACGATATAATTTCTTTCTTTAATACGCGTTTACACAGTATGTTCTCGGTTCGTCTTTTGCTTTCTTCCGTTGCGATAGGTAAATATCTGATGTATATATATATATATATTATTGTATATAATATATCTGTATATATATATGTATATATAACATATACTGGGAGGGGGAGGGAGGGGGAGAGAGAAGCGGTGGGTGATCAAGAGGGTGAGAGAGTAAGTCGAGAGTCGGGAGAGGCAGGGTTATAAAGAATTTCTCAAAGATCGGTCGCTCGAAAAATTAGAAGAAAAAAAAACTAAAAAAAAATTAGAAAGAAAAGGAAAAATGGTGTCCCCTTTCCTCTTCGATATTCATGCAACTTGCTAAACGGACGGTCGTAGCGTGTGTAGGATTTAGAAAACATAGTTTTGGAGATATACGGCGTTTCACTCACCTCGATGCACTGCAAATTAACGCATGAAAATGATAAACGGAACGCGATCTGGCAACGATTGCACGTACGAAAATCGACAATACTTTTCGAATCAGCGTGCAAGAGGCTGAATGAATGGTAATGAAGGAAAAGGGAAGCGAACATGTCACGCCTAGGACGTAAAATTGTGTGTAATGTTTTTATGTGTGTGTTCGTGCTCGCGCACACGCGAGTGGTAGCATCTTAGATAACGGTAATACGTGCAAATATGTGGAACAAAAAAAAAAAAACAAAAATAAAGAAAGAAAAGTATCGAATGTAAAAGTAAGTCACCACCGATGTTCTTTTGGAACTTAATAACTTAATGTATTTTTACTCTCCTTTCTCCTCCTGCGTTCTTCCCTTCGTATAATAATATCGTACTTGCTAGACAATGTGAAATTTAATTTAATGACAACTGGATATAATGTAGTTAGATTCATGCGTGCTTTTTTTCCCTTTGTCTTTGTTTCTTCTCATACCTCGGTTTCGGTTTTTTCATGTTTTTCATTTTTAGCGATATTTTAGATGGTAAATAAGTGAGCAGATCTGGGGGGGGAGTGACAGTGTTTTTTTCGTTTTTTCATTTTTTTTTTGTTGTTGTTGTAAATGGTTGCTCTTCGCATCCCGTGTCTCGTCCCAACGATATCAAAATTTTCCGTCTCTATGCACCCCGCAAAGACTAGCTTTCCATTTTTTTTTTTTTTATTCTCGCGTTTACATATACCATGCGACGTAATATTTTATTTTTTGCGTATCATCCCGTTTTGTTTATTTAATATAGTCGCTTTAATTTATGAACCCTTACCTATTCGACACTAACGGTGTGGTATTCAACAACGTCGTACGACGAGACAGAGTTTGCGAAACAATACTCTTCCTGTCCTTTCCTCTGTTCATCCACAATTTGCTTCTTCCTATTCTTCCGTACAAACACGAATTGGATAATACGCTCTTCTCGGAGTAAATTTCGTGCCAAAGACTGGGGGCGAAACGTCGCGCGAATTCGATCGTTTCCTATCGTCGAGGACCGTCGCACGCGCGTCCAACGCGCGATTAGAAGCCAAACTTCCCAGAATTTCCCTTTTCTTAGTTTCTTTCGTTGACGTTTCTTTTTTTTTTTTTCTTTCTTATTTACTTTTACGCTTTCGGTCCCGCATCGTTGCGTTAGTTTCATCGAGAAAATATACACGCGGAATCGTTCGGTCCTCGGAGAGAGGATAACGGTCGACGACGCGGGATTTCCGCGTTCCAGCGTTCGAAACAGGCGATTAACAGCTGTAGCGGTTGCATCGGCAGCAATGTGCGGTCGGATTTGGGAGAAAGAGGGCAGTTCTCGAGGAGGAGATTAAGGAAAAGAGGACTCTGAAGGTGTGAGAGACGGTGGCCTTGCGACTTGTGGGAGGTAGAAAGGGTGCCGTAGGAAGATGGACAGAAATGTAAGGTAGCCCAGGTAGGTAGAGATAGAAAGGAGGTGGTGTGTGTGTGTGGGGGGGGGGGGGGGGTGTACGTGTCTCTGTATACGTGTATTTGTGTGTTGGCTGAGAGAGGGGTCACGGGGGAGTGAAAGGAAGGAAGGAAGAAGGAAACGAGGTACGCGAGGGACGAAAGGACAGGTGAATGGATAAATCGATCTCGGGTGGATGGATGGGTGAGCACTTCAAGGGACGGGGGGACGATAGAGAATAGGATGTTCTTATTAGGTTAGAAAGGACTTAAGTTTAGGAAGGTTAGTTGTCGCCGACCTCCTGTTGCTCGTCCTGCTCACCCTGCGTGTCACTGGTCCAAAGAGTGAGGTTGTCGCGCAAAAGTTGCATGATGAGCGTGGAATCTTTGTAGCTGTCTTCGTTAAGTGTGTCCAACTCTGCGATCGCGTCGTCAAACGCCTAGAACATTACATAAAGTTAGAACAACGAAACGTTACATATCGCCATTAACTTAGCTCATCGAAGTTTTAATAGCAAATGTTCCTTGTTAGAAAAAATCGATCCGCAATATGAAAGTAGTTAAACAGACACACGCGTCTTCATGCTTTCTGAAAGAACATACTAGTATTTTATCGAAGATCAAGCTGAATCGATACATCAAATTTTCAAGTAATATAATTAGAAGTATCTTTGCTCAGCAATTGTCACGGTACTTAGAATCTATTACGTGCAAGATAACCAGTGGCAAAGCATGTTAGGAAAACATGCATGCTAGCACATGTTTGCATCCTAGCAAAACTCCGATATGAATAATTATATATTGTTTTTCCATTGGTGTTAGAAAAAAAAATATTTCCATAGTTTAGAATTCAACATACTTTGCCTCTGGGGTACATGTTAATTCAGACTGCGAGCGATGCAAAGAATAGTTATTGATACAGTGGAGACGTTATTACAATCACACTATGACATCGGTCTCCGTCTTGGATGGAGTTAGTAAGACACTCAAAAACGTCGTTTATTGGTTTAACGTGGAAACACTACACGAAAATAAAATTAAAAAAGAAAAAGGAAAAACCAAATGTTGTCGTTTTGAAAGCCCTAACCTGTTTGGCCAGGTGGCAAGCCCTAGCCGGAGAATTAATAATTTCATAGTAAAAAACGGAGAAGTTCAGAGCGAGACCGAGCCTGATGGGATGCGTGGGTTGCATCTTTGACTTTGCAATGTCAAACGCCTCTTGGTACGCCTTCTGTGAATCGTCGACTACTGCTGTAATGCAAACCAGGTGGAATCCAGGTTACAATTTTCACAAATTCAACAAAGAGGACGGACAACTCTGTTATTACACGAACATTAGGAGGAATGGATAGGAAAAAGGAATGTCCTAGCAAATTATACGTAGGAATCCGTAGGAATACGTTGGAATTCATAGGGATATCATCTCCGGCGCATCGAACGAGATCCTAAAGTGTCCACGAAAATTGTTGAAGAAACTGTTATCCCTCCACCGTTATGGCTAAAAGAAATCATGTCTTTTGCTTCCACTGCACCACTACACCATCCTTGCGCATCCTCCCGCAACCGCCATAGTGACTCGCTTTCGCGAATTGTACCTGTTTGGCCAGCTGGCAGGCCTTGTCTGGTGAGTTGAGGATCTCGTAATAGAAAACGGAGAAGTTGAGGGCGAGACCTAGCCTGATGGGATGGGTAGGCTGCATCTTTGACTTGCTGATTTCGAACGCATCCTGGTATGCCTTCTGGCTGTCGTCTACCACAGCTGGATATATATATATATATATATATAAATATTTATATACACGTTACGTGTAAAATTGTTTGTATACTTGGCACATTTTTCAACTATAATCTCGAACGATATCTCTTATAATATCGATATCACGATATCTCTTATAATATAACGTGTACGAATCGTTCCACGTGAAATCGATCAGGTTCTGTACACGCTAGAGGTCAGGGATTTTTATAGAACTAAAATATATTGTAGTTCGAATTTGTTCGAAAGGAGACATAATACAGTCGGTGTAAGAAGTATTCGTACAGCAACCGATTTAAAATAAAATTCATAAGAAAAGAAGTACATAAGAGGTTAGCGTAGGAACGTTGGTTAATTATTTCTTCCAATAACATTTATTAGTAAAATACATATACAAAATTTATTTTGAATTGGTTCCTGTACGAATAACTTAACTGGAACGTTCGCGTGAACTAAAATATATTTCAGTTTTGTAGAAATCTTTAGTTTCTGGAGCTCGAAGGGATCGATTAGGCATCGAATGGCCAGTATTTTATACTAATTGTTTCGAATTCAAACTAAAACTCTACAGGTATCCGTAGCGTAACGAGCGCGTCGCGGCGTTTTCGAATCCATCTAAAATCTAACAATGTGCCAGGCACTTTAAGCCGCGAACATCTGCCGTTGCAGCTGTGCTTCTCCTTTCACAAGATGGTGCACAGGTATGCCCGTATATTGTGCGCACCTTTCCGTTCCAATAAAGAAGACCTTCGTGGAAATACTTTGAGACTACAGGTAACAATGTGTCCCTTCCAAAGAACACAATTGATTGCAGATGTACCTAGGATCTTTGGGTGTACATCGTTTCGCTTTGGAAAACCGGAAATGGTAAAGGGATGTTTAATGAATTATTAAAAAAAAAAAAGAAAGAGAGAAAAGAAAGGACGATTAATCAGAAGGGGAGGTAAGAGTTAGCACTTGATTAAACTGGAAGGTACGAACCGTTTCTTGTTTCTCCTGTGGCGACTTCTGCGAGATACCTATAGTAGTCGCCCTTCATCTTGAGGTAGAATACTTTGCTCTCGGCGTTGCTAGCCTTGGGGATCAGGTACTTATCAAGGAGTCCCTACAACAGCAACAACAGCATTGTAATTAATCGTAACGTTCATTTATAGTTTACATCTAGAATTTATTTAAAACTTCGGCAGGCGATCCCTGTACATTTACGTAACGATTCGTTCTACTTTCTAGCTACTTTGGGATTCAAATTGGAAAACGAAGCAGAGATTGAAACGATAACGAACTGAGGACTTGCGTACCGCGAATCCTGATAATTCTATGTACAGAAATAACGCCCGACACGTTTAGCATTCGTGAGGCGATTTCTGATGGGTAAAAGCACACAACTGGATACACGAACAGGCGTGTCGTTTCCTCTTCCGTTTCCCGTCTATTTCCGTATATTTGTAACACTGTCTGGCACACACGTGCCGCATATACGCTACGAGCGAACAGTAATGTTTCATCTCGAGCATTGCACTCGTGCAGACCACTCTTGAAAGATCAAGAAAACTCTGAAGAGTGTTATACGTGTCCCTGAAGCTGTTACAATGTTATTATATGTAACACCGAGTGTATGGCAACAGGTGTCCGAAACTTAAAGAGGTGCAAGTAAGAAGAAAGAGTGAGAATTACGAAATTACGAAGTTTCTTCTTTTTTAACCCTTTGCACTCGAGAGGTGACTCTCGCTAGGATTCACGCAGCAAATCTACCAGCGGTAATGTTTCTTTAGGTTTAGTTTCTTTGGAACTCGAACGCATTCGTGGCAATAAAATGCCAAGAAAGCATCTCCGCTGGCAGATGCAAGGAAAAAGGCCTCGAGTGCAAAGGGTTAAATATTGGTTTGTCCGGAAAGTCAATGTCGATTTTTGGTAGGTGCTACAAGTCTGAATATATCGAAGTGGTTGAAAACAAATAACATGTATACATCCCTTAAAAGGTGGAAAGGTTGTGGAACAAAATGGCACCTATGTAATTCAATAAATATTAGGTTGTCCGAAAAGTTTCTTTCGCTTTATTAATAAGTAATACATGCGCAATATTAATATTTTATGTTTTATGTTTTATGTTACATTACTGAATCGTGCGCGATTCATTTTGCTCCGTTACTATTACAACATGAATATCTATGAAATTAGATTGTCATGATTGTATATAAAATAACTGAGTGCAAGTCACGGAAGAAACTTTCGGGACAACCTAATATATATTAAAATTCAAACGTGTCTTTGAATTTTTCTTAGAAATTGGCACGAACTTTCTCGGCAATATGTAAATGTAAACATTCATTCTGGATTTTTCGGCGTGTTTCCGTCGATAAAAAGAATGCATATAGGTGAGATTCAATTTACTAGGGAGATACGGTAACGAACAAGTAAATCATTCTGATTGCTCGTGATCACAGCGAGCGCCAAATTAGACGTCCGAAACGTTTTGTCACGGAGGCTGGACGACGCGGAGAGATCTCGTAAGACGAGCTAGTCGAGCCGTAATTGATCCGCGTGAAATTCAAACCGGTGGATGATCTCAGTCTTCCAGCTCTTGGGATACGCGAACCCTACAAAGAAGATCGTGAGCAACGTAGTAAAACGATACCAGCGTCGAGAGCCAGGTATTGCTCTGCGAACGGGTCTCAAAGGTTGGAACATCTCGTTTTTCATCGCATCTCGTCCCGCGATTCTCGACTCTACCATTCATCTGCAATTTCGAACTGTATGAAACTGAGAGAAATATTTTCATGGTAAAGGTGAAGTTTTTTGGGGCAATTTCATTGTCTATAGGATTTAAGGGAGAGTTAAGGGAGTGGACTCCCGTGCCTTGTATGCGCTCGTACACGGAACTGCAAGGGCTTGCGTATTGTCCAATTTTTGTCTCGACAATACAGATTCGAGACCTCTCAATAATCGTTTCCGCTAGATAAATGTTCAAACTTGCGCGCAAGCTCCTATAGGTAGTCTACTTTTGCTTTTTTGTGTCATAATTAATAATATTCAGCAGTATTTCGCGATCAAAAGAAGCGATATGGTGGTGCGACAGTGCTGCCGCGTTGTCTGAACAAACGCTGCTGAATATTATTAATTATGACACAAAAAAGCAAAAGTAGACTACCTGTAGGAGCTTGCGCACAAGTTTGAACATTTATTTAGCGGAAACGGCTATTGAGAGGTCTCAAACTTGCATTATCGAGACAAAAATAGGACAATACGCAAGCCCTTGCCGTTCCGTGTACGTATACAGTGATGTGGAGCTGTGTGAGTGCGTACGAGAGCCCATACAAGGCACGGGAGTCCACTTCCTTAATCCGATTGAAAATCTTTGGCATATTTTGGATTGAAAAATTCGCAGAAATAAAATTAATGACAAAAATGACTTAAAAGCGACGCTTTTAGAAGAGTGGTCTAACATTCTATCGGAACTTACACAAAAACTTGTCGACTCGATATCTACCTAATCGATTACTGGCCGTAATTAAGACCAAAGGCATGCACACCAAATATTAAGTAAGATCAATATTGTTCATATTGTTTATTATTGTACTTTCCTTGATAACACTGTACGTGTGCCAATACTTCATTGACTATGGATTTTTCGTTTTCTTTACTTTACTTCCTTATAACGAATAACTGAGAACTCTCGGTAAACATACTATTTATGTGTATCAAAAGACATTAATAAACGTAGATTAATATTGATAGATTACTTGATAGTTTACAGATATTCAAAGAAAACTGGGTTTGCCAATACTTTGTTGACCCACTGTGTCTCTCTTGTTTCTAAGGGCACCTGAGATGGAAAACTCGGACGATGAATCGATCGAGGGAACGGAATGAGTTTCTTACCAACACGTCGTAACAGATCTCGCGCAGCTCCTTCTCCACCTTTTCCCGGTATTCCTTGGCCATCTGCTGTTTGCGCTCGGAACCCTCCGTCTTCTGCTCGATGGAGGAGATTACTCGCCACGAGCTACGTCTCGCGCCAACGACATTCTTGTACGCTACCGACAGCAGATTCCTCTCCTCGTTCGACAACTCTACTCCCGTCTCGGTGACCGCCTTCATGGCGGCTGCCATGTCGTCGTACCTTTCCGCCTGCTCGGCGAGCTTCGCGCGCTGTACCAATTCCTCCTTGTCCACGGACATTGTGTCGGCTGGAAAAACCAAAATCACGAAGGAGCGTTAGACGGTTATCGAAAACGCGTTTGGGTTTCGGGAAATTTCAGAGAGATCTTGTCCGTGTAACCCTTTCACTAGTGAATGACGGAGAATACCGTTTCGGAGAATGATTCTAAAGACAAGAAAAATAACTGAACAGAGTAGTAGGGTTAGAATTTTTTAATTTCCAGCTAGTATAAGGTTAAGTAATTAAATGTATCTGGTAAGAGACACTGATAAGAGACACTAATCCTTTTTATGTCAAGATAACAATGAGATAGAGAGATTACTATTACTATAATCCCTTTCAGTACTGTATCCTGTTAACAAAAAGAAGTATTTGAAAGTTTATGTTAACCCTTTGCACTCGAGAGGTGACTCTCTTTTTATGTCAAGATAAGAATGAGAT
>NC_071980.1:10253951-10260804 GCF_026283585.1 Hylaeus volcanicus
CTCGAGAGGTGACTCTCTTTTTATGTCAAGATAAGAATGAGATAGAGAGATTACTATTACTATAATCCCTTTCAGTACTGCATCCTGTTAACAAAAAAAAAAAAAAAAATATTTGAAAGTTTATGTTAACCCTTTGCACTCGAGAGGTGACTCTCACAATTAGGTTCCACGCAGCAAATCTACAATATCTAATGATTCTTTAGGTTTAATTTCTATGAAGCTCGAAGTGTTGATAAAATAATTGTCGGCGAGGTAAAGGTGATCTTATTCTCAAATCTAGATAGCTTAGAATTCATGGCAGATATCAGAAAAAAGGCCTCGAGTGCAAAGGATTAAAGCATCCATTACAAGTGCATCGATAGTGAGAGCGTGAAAGAGTAAGATCAGCGTGAAGTATATTAGGTTGTTTTAAAAGTTTCTTCCCTTTCATTAATAAGTAATGCATACACAATATTTTATGCCTAATGTTACGTTATTGAATTGCGTACGATTCATTTTCCTCCGCTGCTGTTACAACATTAACATCTATGAAATTAGATTGTCTATTTATATAAACATTACCACACAAAATAATTGAGTGCAAGTCACGGAAGAAACTTTTGGGACAACCTAATAAAAGAGCGTAGATCGGTCAACGTGAGCAACAAGCGATAAAACAGTCGAATAAAGGTCGATTCAGACTATACGACACGACAAAACATTAGAACACGCGTTTTAATGAAACTATTCGCACTTAACAGACAGCGACCTGAATGTTCCGACAACGGGAATAGTGTGAATAGTTCCATTAAAACGCGTGTTTTAATGTTTTGTCGTGTCGGTGCCGGTACGTGTCGTTGTCGGAACGTGACGGTCCGTGTCGTATAGTCTGAATCGACTTTAATACGTGCAAGTAAAAGCACCTTTTCCGTAACGATAAAGGTTTCGATCTAACTATTCTCAGTACCGATAATTCGGTGCATTCGCGAAGATTCTATAGAGACAATTCAGCGAGCAGTTGCGTTTGAAGAAATCCAAAACGTTCGTCAATTATAAGAGACAAAACAGGACGGAATATGACGGGAACGAGACTCGAGACGAATGACGCGGATGTTCGTTAGTGTAGCGTCGGTGTAGAAGTGGCGCGTAAGCGGCGGAGCACAATGCCCAACGCGCGGCTTCAATGTCGCAGAGTACGTACAGTGTGAGACAAAACGATAGCCCTAGCCAACATTTTTCTTCGTACAGATATACGCGAGGAGAAATACAGTGGATGTAGAAAGTATTCGTACAGCGATCAATTTCCCAAAAAGACTGTGTAAAATTGTAATTCATTAACTTGTTTTTTTATAAACAATGACATTCTACATGTTCTAGGAAATCTCTAGAAAAGATAGATTGCAAAAGAAAAATTGGCCATTTATGTAAGTTGCGAAATTAACAAGAGAAAAACAATTAATCGATAGAAATATTGAAGCTCTACTGTACATGGTTCGTCATAAGAATCGTACAAATACTTATTGCTTCTATACTTTTACCCACTTTTCGCATTTTTTTGTTAATTTCACAAATTATATTAACTAGTAAATGTTGTTTGGACTATATCTGTCTTAAAGACTTCCGAGAATATGTAAAATATCATTGATTATAAAAAAGGAAGTTAAGAAACTACAATTTCACACAAGTTTTTTAGGAAATTGATCGGTGTACGAATACATTCTACACCCACTGTATATTTTCTGCGCGCTATGTATCCATCCTATGTATACATTCTATTCTACGTAAACATGCTGAAAAAATCGCTGTGCGATGCGAACTTGGCGAAGACCATGGAATAACTTGTAAACAGATCAACCTCGAATGTAACGGTTCTAGTTTCAAAAATACACGTTCCTGCGAAAGAGATTTTCGATATGTTTGTGCGAAATGAGACGGTATATAGGGTGTACAAAATACTTGGGTATACAGGGTGTCCTAAAAATGTTGTAACATCTTGAAAGGGGTGGTTCTGGAGGTGATTTAAAACAACTTTTTCCTTAGCGAAAATATTGTCCGAGGCTTCGTTAAGGAGATATTAGCGGAAAACACTGACCAATCAGAGCGCGAGTATACCGATGGAGCGGTCGCGGTAGCGTATGAGCGCGGCCTCCTATCGCGTAGCCTACTCTCAACTGGCATACTCGCGCTCTGATTGGTCGGGGTTTTCGCTTAATATCTCCTCAACTAAGCCTCGGACAAGATTTTCGCTAAGGAAAAAGTTGTTTGAAATCACCTCCTGAACCACCCCTTTCAAGGTGTTACAACATTTTTGGGACACCCTGTATATACAGGGTAGAGGTGATTTGAAACAACTTTTTCCTTAGCGAAAATGTTGTCCGAGGCTTCATTGAGGAGATATTAACGGAAAACACTGACCAATCAGAGCGCGAGTATACCGTTGGAGCGGCCGCGGTAGCGTATGACCGCGGCCTCCTATCGCGTAGCCTACGCTCAACCGGCATATTCGCGCTCTGATTGGTCGGGGTTTTCGCTTAATATCTTCTGAACTAAGCCTCGGACAACATTTTCGCTAAGGAAAAAGTTGTTTCAAATCACCTCCTGAACCACCCCTTTCAAGGTGTTACAACATTTTTGGGACACCCTGTATAAATAAACCTGTGTTCTTCCTAACTAAGCTAACCTAAACCTGTGTGCGTCTCGCCTCCTTTTCCTCAACAATTTCTTTATATAAATATATAAACTGCGCCTCAAGCTCAAGAATTACAATCTTCCGCCTTCGAATTTTTACTCTCGGAACTTGGAACGACTTTCGCAAAGCGTAGGTACTAGATCGCGTCGCGTTTTACGCCGAAGGAAAGAGAGAGAAAAATACGGTCAATGATTAATACTCGGGGCGAGCAGAACGATCGGGTGGACGCGACACGCATGAACGGAGACGATTGTCGACGCAACGATCTCTCCAGCGTGGGTATAATCGTACAGCGACGATGAGTCACTGCATCGGACTGCGTTACGATGAACAAAATGTAGGCAACGGCGTCACCGACATCGTGACCGCTAAACGCTTTATTCGGCGATCGCGAGTGGACAGGTATCTTGACGAGCAAACGTACCTGTCTAAACTATTAGATTGTCCCAAAAGTTTCTTTCGCTTTATTAATAAGTAATACATGCACAATATTTTATGTTTAATGTTGCATTACTGAATTGTGCACGATTCATTTTGCTCCATTACTGTTACAACATGTATATCTATGAAATTAGATTGTCTATTTATATAAACACGACCACATAAAATAATTGAGTGCAACTCGCGAAAGAAACTTTCGGGACAACCTAATACTTACAAATAATTCAATACAGAGAATTCAGTTCTACACCTGATATTTTCAAACAGAATCTCCTCTGAAATTCATTCATTCTGAATGCGATGTGTATTGGAGCATAGACATATGAAAATATAAATATAAATATAAAAATAATAATATATATAATATAATATACAGGGTGTCCCGAAAATGTTGTAACACCTTGAAAGAGATGGTTCGGGGGGTGATTTGAAACAACTTTTTCCTTAGCGAAAATGTTGTCCGAGGCTTCGTTGAGGAGATATTAACGGAAAACATTGACCAATCAGAGCGCGCGGATACCGTTGAAACGGCCGCGGTAGCGAAGGCTACGAGCTAAGCGGCCGCGTCTAATGTCCTTCGATGCACGTCGAGTCGCTTGTTCGCGTACAAGTGCGGCCGCTTAGCACAGAGCCTTCGCTACCGCGGCCGCTCCAACGGTATCCGCGCGCTCTGATTGGTCAATGTTTTCCGTTAATATCTCCTCAACGAAGCCTCGGACAACATTTTCGCTAAGGAAAAAGTTGTTTCAAATCACCCCCCGAACCATCTCTTTCAAGGTGTTACAACATTTTCGGGACACCCTGTATATAAATATTTTTATATGTCTACGCATTGGAAACAAAATAATTCCCTGCACGTAAGAGCAGAAAGGGGTTAAAATCGCGATTTTACCGTAATTGGAAAGAATCCGTGGAACAAACCGGGCGTTTTTACCCTACCAGAGTATAGTGATTCCTCCGCGGTGAGTCACGAAGTTCGTGACACGAACCTCCGCGACGACGATGCGTTCGTATAAGTGCGCGTGCGAGCGCGCAGGCGGGAAGTACGCGACCGCGAGTCTTTCTCGCTGAACCAAATAATTGTGTTCAAGGATGAAACACGTCAACTACACCGGAAGAGCGATACGTTGTCACCTTACACGGCGTATACTCGGACGCGTAACGTTTCATTCAACTCCGAGTCCCACGTTACTACTCGTATCGATTCAGAATTCTTTCCGACCCGAACGAGCCGTCGCACGCACGCGAATAGCGCGCTAGTCGTTCGGTTCGAACGTTTCTCAACGGAGATCTGCGCGTTCCGTGTGTCTACCGAGAGTTGGCCCGGACTCGGAATGCGGCTGCCATTGGCTGGCGCCGATGACTAAAGTCGCACGCGCCACCCACGGAATACTTTTTTACGGAGGCGAAACTCTCGGCGGAACCTTTGATGATTTCTGGCCTCGTAGATTCAGATTAAGGTGGAAGAAGGAATACTTGAAAAATTGGACCGGAACGATTTCGTTATTCCGCGATTATTTAACCCTTTGCGCTCGAGGCATTGTTCTATAGAATCAAATCCAATTCATTTATATAATAAATTTTTGTAAAAGTAAGAACTACTTCGAAAAAAAAACATCTACGAACATTCGTGACTCAATGAATTATTGTTTCAATTTATAATTAGTTGTATTCTCAGTTGTATTCGAGGCATTGTTCTATAGAATCAAAACCAGTCCATTTATATAATAAATTTTTGTAAAAGTGAGAACTACTTCGAAAAAAAAAACATCTACGAACATTCATGATTCAATGAATTATTGTTTCAATTTATAATTAGCTGTATTCTGATATAAGTAGAATTAAAATTGTACGTTCTAAAAATCACTTTTAAATTACGTATGTCGCCCTAGAGGCGCCTCTCGAGTGTAAAGGGTTAATCCTTTGAGGTCCTATATCGAGCGAGGTTCGACAAAAATGTAGCGAAATCAGAAAATTCGGACTGCAAACGGTCGAAAATATTTGTTATGCATATACTGCTACGAACTATCTTGTTATTTTGCAACCTTAACACGTTCGCTGCGGATGACGCACATGTGCGTTCAACTGATAAATTTCGAAAATGTATGGTTGTTTTTATTATTTTTCAGTTTTCATTTTTGTTTGCTCGGCAATCATATTACATATAAAATAAGTTACATAAAATAAGTTAAATATATGTTTTTCAAAATAATCATATTAGAACATTTGTAAGAAATTTTTCCTTAAAAACAAATATCATAATTCCAGCTCCCAGGGAACGGCTACTTATTTTCGTCCGCAGCGAAAGTGTTAAATAAGGGATATTAAATTGATATTTTTTTATCTAATATTAACGATACTGCATCGCCGTGGACAGCGTCGGTAACGAACGAAAGTGAATCATTATCGTCGTTATCGCGCAGTTGGTAATCGCTGCACGATTCAACGCTAACGAAAAATAGCTTCTAGAAAAATCTTCTAGAAAAATTCTGCAGTACTCGAAGAAGCAATTAGAGACGGATAAAAGAATTTAATCTTGATAATGTTTTCAAATAGCAAATAACCACAATATATGACGAACGACACTATCACGACACTATTACATTTAATAAGAAATGCTATGAGAATTACTAAATCTATTCGAAGAGAATTCTCCTCGTCCCTGTGCTTAGGTTAGGTTAGAGACGAATGTTTAGGGAAAGAATATAATCTAGATGATATATTTTCAAATAACAAATAACTACAACATACGACGAACGACGTTATTACATTTAATAAGAAATGGTATGAGAATTACTAAATCTATTCGAAGAAAATTCTGCTCGTCCCTGCGTTTAGGTTAGGTTAGGGAAAGAATATAATCTTGATAATGTTTTCAAATAACAAATAACTGAAACACATGACGAACGACACTATCACGACACTATTACATTTAATAAGAAATGCTATGAGAATTACTAAATCTATTCGAAGAGAATTTTCCTCGTCCCTGTGCTTAGGTTAGGTTAGAGACGAATGTTTAGGGAAAGAATATAATCTAGATGATATATTTTCAAATAACAAATAACCACAACATATGACGAACGACACTATCACGACACTATTACATTTAATAAGAAATGCTATGAGAATTACTAAATCTTCTCTCGAGGAGAATTCTGCTCGTCGCTGTGTTTAGGTTAGGTTAGGGACGACAAAAAGTGGCAAGATCGCGTTTCATTGTATGCGCTTCCGGTCGATGGCATTCACCGTTCTCGGCATACACGCGTGCACGCGCTCGCTAACCGAGAGAGCGCATACCAGAGAAAAGTATTTCAAGAGTATTTCTTGGAGACGTGGTAAAACATCCGCGGGTTCCTAGAAAATTCGAATAATGCACGAAACGGATGAAACTTAACATGCGACTCAACACTTTATCTACCGGGGCTATTTAGATAACAGTCTTTAATTAAAAAAAGAATTTTCTACAAAAGCATATACCGATCTAGACTGAAAATAATTCCACTGTATTGTCACTAGGTAGATTGAAAAGCGAGTCTGTTTCCCAAAACTGAACATTATAAGTAAACATCTATCGACACAGTAACTAAATTAATAACTAAATAACTAAATACTGCAATTGAAAAGGCCAAAAATAGGCACCCGGTAAATAAAGTGTTAACCAAACGATGTTGGCCTAAACAAATTTGCTACAACAATAATAAATTGTTACGATGCCTACCCGAGGGAAATGATTTGAGGTTA
>NC_071980.1:10260814-10263258 GCF_026283585.1 Hylaeus volcanicus
TAAATTGCTTTGTAATAGAAAGAAAAGTAAAATGTGAGAGTCTATAATTTATCGCAGTGCATGATAAAAAACTTACAGGGAGATATATCGAGTTTGTCAGAAACAGTACTCGAGGATGAACATCATCTTTCTGACACAATTGTCAAAAATTCAATAATAATTCAATAATTTCCCTACCAAGAGAAACAGCACGTGGTAATCAGTGGATTACAGATCTCTCTAAAAAGAACCAATATTCAAACGTACATTTTTCATCTCGACTGTTCGATAAAATCCTAAAGCGATTGTAGTCTAGATAAATTGAAAAAGGCCCGATTGGAATTATCAAGTAACCTCCATAGGCGCCGGAACAGCGTTGGAATCGCGTCGACACGATCGCGAGAGTTCGAGTTTTCAGTTCGATACGTTAAAGTCCGTTATGTTCCCGCTCGTAAGCTACTGTTACGCGACAATTCGACGCGTAGATTGCACGCGACAACGCGACAGAGGGAAGGTCAAGCTAGCATCGAGAGATTCCTGTGCTCGACGAAACCCCGGGACAGAAATATTAAACATGGTAGGTGTATTCGACGTCCTATATTTAATCGCGCGCAATCACCTGGCTTTAGGTTAGCAGAGGCTCGGACGACAGTGTTGCCGGATCTACGAGAAGAGCGACGAGAAACCCCACGTTGCCAGTGAAATATTTCCGGCGCAGACTTTTCGAGCGGATCGCGAATGGAACGTGACGAGAGAGAGAGACTCGAGCCAGCCGATTTGCTTTCCGCGTGCACTCCCTCGACTAAACTATCTTTTCCACCGAGTGACAAATGCCCGACTTCCCTGGTCCGTTTAAAAATACAGAACGGTATTTCGTGTTTAGGAACAGTCCATGCTTCCAATTTCATACGCGCGATGCCTCTGCGTGGGATAGACGGATCAGAATGAGAATTTTTAACGGACAATTTTTAATTAAAAAATGATTTTCGACCTTAGATCGTATACACTAAAGAATAAAGCGATAAAGTATTTTTGGTGGACGATTATTCATAGAAACTAGAATTTCATCCTGCGTTCTTGGATCTATCGCAGACTTCGTACTCTGCGTAGGATAGACGGATCGGAATGAGAATTTTTAATTAAAAAATGATTTTCGACTTTAGATCGTATACACTAAAGAATAAAGTATTTTTGGTGGACGATTATTCATAGAAACTAGAATTTCATCCTGCGTTCTTGGATCTATCACAGACTTCGTACTCTGCGTAGGATAGACGGATCGGAATGAGAATTTTAATTAAAAAATGATTTTCGACTTTATATCGTATACACTAAAGAATAAAGTATTTTCGGTAGACGATTACTCGTAGAAAGGAGAATTTCATCCTGTATCGTTCGATCTAACATTCGTATTACGAATACCCGTGATTCAACGTCTTCTTAGAAATCTCGAGTCGAACCGCATGCCAAGTTCACTGACAGACTCACCGTTCACACGCGAAACTGCGGGATCGTAATCGAGCGTAATGTTAATTGTAATTACTGGAAAAGGAGGTTTTGTAGGGTAAAGATGTCGCACAGATAGGAAAACGTGACATCACTGTCGATAAAAAACGAATTTTATCAGATTACGCGCTTTATCTCCCCATCCCTATCTCGTTACGTTGCGGGTTTCGATAATTCTTCGACTCTTCCAATGCTAAAACTGTCCCACGTATATTTTTAATAACCATCATATATCCGATTAAATCTAAGAAATTAAAAGGAATTTTTGTTAACGTAAATTGACGCACACTTCAACACTTTCGCTGCAATTATGATATTCTTTTTAACGAAAAATTTCTTACAAATGTTCTAATATGATTATTGTGAAAAACATATATTTGTGGTAACTTATTTTATATACGATTGCCGAACAAAAAAAAAAAAATGAAAACTGAAAAATAATAAAAACAACCATAGATTTTCAGTTGGACGCACATGTGCGTCATCCGCAACGAAAGTGTTAAGATCGCCTGTATTCCGGAAGATCGAAGATACTTGACGCTTTGTTCTAGCAGACGATAAATATAAATTTCTTCACGTTCTATGGACGACTGCCGTGAATCGATAACTCGCGAGACACACGTGAAGGAAATGGCGAACGACAATTACGCAAATTACTTGTAAATTATTAACCGCGTATGTGACTTTATTCTTGAACGAGTTACGCAAAAGAAAAAAAGGAACGGATCGGAATTAATTAGCGCGTGCAAAGCTCCCGTGGAAAATGGAGATGGACGTTGACGGGCCGTAGGTCGCGCTTGGTATTCATTGAAAGAAAACTGAGGTGTGCATTAACTTCGATGATTTGAGGTTAGAGATCGATTTAATAGAAAATCGATCATTTTAGATTTTTCTACGATAAGGTTCTAAGGTTTATACTCTTGGCGATATAAATGTGATGAAAATCACGCTTGGAATTC
>NC_071980.1:10263268-10269594 GCF_026283585.1 Hylaeus volcanicus
GAATCGATTCCGTAGAAAATCGATAATTTCAGATTTTTGTACGCTAAAGTTCTAAGGCTTATAGTCTTGGCGATATAAATGTGCGAACTCGATTTAAATATTGAAAAACTTACGAGGGAGATATATCGAGTTTGTCAGAAACAGCACTCGAGGATGAACGTCACGTTTCGTACACAATTGTGGAATATTCACAGATTCATCTTCTATGTATATGGATACGTATGCAATAAAGGTCTCGAATCGATCGATCGATTGAAAATCAATCAGTTACAACTCGATACTTTGGCGAATCGATTTTAGTCGCGTTAAATTTGACTTAATTATTAAGAATGATTTTTCTGCCCGCATCGGAAATCCTTCGCCCGTAATTCGTTCGAAGACCGTCTCGTACGTTTGGTTGCCGATGATTTGAGGTTATGGTCGTAGTAGTCGTAACCGCGACTCGAGAGGGAGCCAAACGGAGCGCCACGGCGCTACTTTCACGAAGCGAGAGCGAAATTCCTCGTCTACACACTCTCTCCTTGGCCAACACGCCCCGTCCTCGAGGCGTTCGCGAGCGATTCGCGTCGAGGAACGAACCGAGGACAAAGAAACCGACGCGACGGATCGCCTCGTTGCTTCCGGCGAAACGAATCGGCGTCATTGCGGTGCTCGCTTCTTCTACGTCGCAGCACGATGCCGCAGAGATCGATATCCTCCTCGGTTACGGCTTCGATTATTCGCGGAAGCCGAGCACAGTTTCTAGCACATTCCACGATGAATCGTCGATTCGGAAAATAGGGTTAAGGGAGCACGGCTCGATAGAAGCGATCGTCTCCGTAGGCAGCATGCGTGAAACACAATGTAACTTGTAGGCGGAGGGGGATTTGGCGAAGCGAAGAGAAAACGCGAAACAAAGAGGCAGAACAAGGCGGCGAACGAAGACAGAAGAAAAAAGAATAACGTTGCGACGACGTAACGTCGTGGTCTTACCTATAGTTAAAGTCTTTTGTACAATAAATATTTAAATAAATACACGATCAGCGTATTCCGTGGTCTCTCGCGCGACGAACGGGAGGGGGTCCGAAAAACTGACTAGACTCTCTCTCTGATATTGCTAGTTCCTTTTTGTCCGGGGGGGTAAAGAGCGAGACCGTATTACGCGAGAAACTACGCCGGGTCTTTTTCCTCAGTCACACTCAGTTACGATACCACACATCCCTCAGTGACCACTCCCGCACAGCGACTGAGCCGGCAACGCTGCTCGTGGTGGGGACTCGGCGCGCCTCGTGCCGGGACTCGGTCGCGCTCGACCGTCGTCGGCACTCGTCGCTCTTCGTCGGCGGCTTTCGTGCCCGAGCCGAAGTATTGATCGGCTCGCCCAGCATGGCCGGCTAAACGAAGGCTGGGTGGGGCAGCGGCGCACACGGCCGTCCCGGGACACCAGACATGGGACGCGATGCGTCGCGTCGCGACGCGACGTACTGCGCTAACGTTACGCAGCGCTGCGCTTAACACTAGAATCAGTGGTGCACAACCTCCCCAGGGAACTAAATAAAATAAATAAACGTATTGTTTGTCCTCCGACCAGGGCCCGACACCTTCCTTAACTTACACCTCACGTTTCAACACATTTTTTCCGTGGCTTTTAACGAGTAACAATAAATTTAGGAGCAAAGTCTATTCTGCACGGTCAACGCTAGGTTTTACGTTTATATTTCTACGGGAACCGTTTATATTTTACGTCGATCACTAACTCGGATTTTGATCCATTTAAAAAGATAAGCATCTATTCAAATTTATCCTTATCTAAGCTTCCCAATTTATTTTTAATAAATCTACCTTGCTTATTTAAGTATTACTTCGATAATAGAGATCTGATAAGAGATCTCCGTGAACCTAGCGTTAATGTCGATAATGTATGTCGATAAGTTTCTTTGGTAGAAGCTCGTGAAGCAAAAAATGAGTGAATTAATTTTCGGGTCATCTAACTTAATATTTAAGGGTCGCGCGTTCAACGGCTCGGAAAAATTGTATCGGACTAATTGTTCCGTGCGATGAGGATAACGCTGTTGGAAAAGTACTCCGTCGGATGTCTTGTTGGATAATGATGTCTCAACGCTATCTTTGGTACTATCAAATTTATGGACATGGTGAAATTAGGTATACGTTCGATGTTGGTTGTCTCTAATATTAAACGCGATACGCGTTATCAAGCATTGTCGCGCACACGAGACACTACCCCCTTTACTTCCGTCTATTTAATTAACTTATAATGCTACTTGATAGCGAATTGCAACAGAGCATGCAAGAATTACACTAATATTTGTCAAGTTACAAAAGACGATACACGGTAGCTCCTTTGCATTTCTAATGTTGCCTATGAATTTTGATATGCATAGGATGATTCTAGAAACTGGGGTGACTGCTTTTCAAAGCGAAGGTGAAGTCTTCCGATGATATAATTTCTGTTAGGTGCACTCGTCCTTTTTAACAGAACTCGTGCATTCATTCGATTCTTCTCTTCGTTCCGCATTCGCAAATCTTATTCATCTCTGGTTGGAAGCAGGAAATTTGTAATACTTGCGAGTAATTATTATTCTATATCCCATTAGCCCCCGGGTTAATAAATTTATCTTTTCCGTCTCTCTTCTTCCTTTTCCTTCTCCGTTCCAGTTACTCGCGAACATATTCTCAGCCATTCTGTTGGAAAATTAACCCCGACTCGCCATCTTGGTCTTCCACCCTAACTTCCTGTCTCTTTCCGCTCCACACCTATTCGCAGCCCGGCGAAATATTTCTTAATTGCCGTCATTTGCTATTCGTAATGTTTCTTCGAAATGATGTCATCCGCGGGGCAACGTTTACGGATGACTTCGCGGAATATCGAGGTTCAACTTAACGGAACAATACGAAAATCCTGCCCGAGACACGATGGTATTTGCATTTTTGCGAACGTTCCGTGACTTATTTTCTCTTCGACCGGCACGATTTAGTGAGTCAGAGAAACTCGAAGTAATCGGGCGAGATAAAAACGTTCGTTCGAGATTTCGTTTCGTGCGAGTCACTATTAGAGAACGTTGAACGACTCGGTGCAACGCGTGGAAATTTGTTGAAACAAAAAATTCTCGACGAATAGAGTTATTATTTCAACGTTGAACTGTTTCGAAGGCGTTCAGATAGAAAATTTCGAATTGTGTTTGTCGGTGATAAAAGGTCTGGAAAAATTATGACGCCCCACGGGACAGCGCAAAATCAAATCCCCAACGTGACGCGTGAGCACGTGCTCGGACATGCGATATCCGGTTTGCGTTAACGGTTCGTTTTGGAAATAAATAACGCATTCGGACGTCAGCTGCCATTTAAAGATACAGGGCTTGGCTATGGACGAAGTTCTCAACGAATATAGGGTGAATGTTTGTCTACTGTAATTTTGAATAATTCTTCCTTGTTCAACTCTTTGCGCTCGGGTGGCGTCTCTAGGGTGACATGTGTAATTTAAAAGTGATTTTATGAACGTACGATTTCAAATTCACTTACATCGGAATACAACTAATTATTAATTGAAATAATATACATTGAGTCGTGAACGTTCGTAGATGTTTTTCTTGGAAGCAGAGTTTTTTTTTTTAATTACTTTGTTTAAGGTCACAGCAACTACGTGGTTATTAGTGGCCAAGTTAATATTTACAATTCAAATTACAATTTACTCATTATTTCATATTTCGTTAATATATCTACTAGTTTGAGAAATTCGTTTCTACTGTTGAGAATCGTGTGCATATTATTTTAAAGTTTGAATTCTACTCGATCGTGCTGCATTCCTTGACATTCTTCAATTAAATGTTTAACCGTGAGAGGTTCGTCACAAAAGGTGCATGATGGTGGCTGTGATTTCGTTACTTTGTAACAATGGGTTTGTGTGGCCAATTCTCAATCTTTGGTTTCACAGAAATTTATTATAAAAATGGACTGGATTTGATTCGATAGAAAAATGCCTCGATCGCAAAGGGTTAAAAGCAAAGAGAATTCTAACGAATCGTTAGATCTCAAATCGGATATACTTTTATTTATATCCAGAATTATTGTTCTTTTTCTATGTCTCGCGAGCTGTGGCTCGTGGAGCAAACACGTTGGCCATCTTGTAAGCAAATTATGGCTCGGCAACTCCAGACTCAGGGTCGTTGCCCCTGGAGAGAAATTTTCACGTACTCGTGAATTTATTTCTCGAAAGCGAGAAAGAGATACGCCTTGAAATTTGTTGACGTTATTCCGTTCGTCCTTAAATATAAAATAAGGAAAAAGAGTGAATAAAAATACTCCGAGCACAGTGTTAAAATTTTAATTTGATAAATATCCGAGTGTATATGTGTCCGAGTACGTAGTCTGAGATCAATGATTAATCAGAAACTTGTGACTGATTGTTGCAAAGAATTCACGCAAAATTATGTCCGATTGGTGGTCAGTTTCGACAAAAAGGAAATAATGGAACGTCTAAGACGCGAATCGCGGTCCCGAGCAAAAGTCGGTAAACGCGAAATTATATACAGCGGCAGAATAGAAAAAGAGGCAATTACGGAAGGTACAATAGCGGAATCGAGAAGAAGAGCGCAGAAATAAGGGTTGGCTGGTGAGGCTGAAATGAAATATTGATCTGCGGAGGCGCGCGCAACCCCTGCAGCCGACCCGCCCTTCCTTCTTCCTTGGCCACCATTTTCCGCCCCCTTCTCTTTCTCTCTTTCTCTCTCTCTCTCTTTCTATCTAACTCCGGTGCTTTCGAAAAAGGCCTTGTCTAAATTACTCGAGGAACTCAATTCTCCATCGAACTTGAAATCGAAGATTTTAAAATTCAATAAAATAACAGCTTTTAAAATTCGTCAAGATGTCGAAGTTATGAACCGTTACGGTACAACGATCCTCTCCACCATTGATGAACTAATTCTTTATCAATTTATTCTTGAATATAATATATACGTATATCAAATAAAAATTTCAATGACACGGATACGCCCAATCGTCGAGAGAACAGTGGAGACCCATCGCCGAACTTTATTCGTACGCGAGGCTGAACGTGGGAATTCTATACGAGGCCACCATGAATCGATATAGAACAATATAGCGCGACGAGAATGTAGAGGTACCCAGTTGTCCAAGAAACATATACAAACGCGTATATATTTGCACGTATATATCGCGACGAGTATATTCGGCCTTAATAACGCGCACGTTTATCATTCCGCATTTATCGTTCTACTTTCCGGATGACGTCAATGAAAATTTAAAGTTACAAGTACAATAAGCAAAATGTTAGCCTGCATGTAATTTTCTATCGTGGAGAAACTTGGGTTACGTCTAAAAAAAAAATATATATATATATATTCGTGTATTTATATATATAAACGTGTATAGATACGTTAGATACAACAGAGATCAAGAAATCTTGTAAAATCAAGATCTTGGAAAGTTGTTCTTTTAACGTACCGAACTTGTTAAAATTTTACAGTGGAATACTTTAGACCGGGCCTTTTTAAACTACGGGGTCGCTACCCCAAATGAGGTCGAAGAGCGAAATCTTGGAGATGCGAAATTTGTATATAAAATGTATAAATATTTGTGAGAGTCTGAAAATTCAGCAACGCTGACCTGTAGTGTGAACTAGTACAGGAATTGTAACACGAGAGTGGACGTCGCACGAATAATACAATTTCTTTTATTTATACTTTATTTATTTTATATATTTTGGGTTGCCAGAAAAATCATAAACGGGATCGTGAATGAAAAGAAGTTTAAAAGGCCGCTGCTTTACACGAAAATATACTTGAACGATGTTTCATGGAAAGGTACGGTAAAGGTTGTTCTGCGAAACACCGTTGGCGTTTCCATAGGCAACAAAGGGAACGAGTAAACAGATTGCGAGATACGGTAACGATATGATTTCGTTTCATCCGTCCACGACCTTCGAATTTGTAACACAAAGTTCCTGGCAAGCAACGATAATATATTTACCGGTCTATGGATACACCACATCCGTATCGACTGCTGCCAATTACGTCGATATCGTGCATGTACGCAACCCCTGTGAACGAGGTACACCGCTACGAAACAATTACTCGCGCGGAGCCAATCACTATCGACGTTACAACGATTTAGATAAAGGACGAATAAATACACGAGCCATTTTTTCCTCTCGTGTTTCATTTTCCGAAACAAGGCGATCGCAATTTAAATATGTTATTTGTAAAATAACAGCGAATGAAGAATGTCGTCAACGAATAAATTTTTATACCTACTCGTATCACGATTTATTTTTATACCTAAATTTTCCAAAACGAAGCAATCGCAACCTG
>NC_071980.1:10269604-10273463 GCF_026283585.1 Hylaeus volcanicus
ATTTATTTTTATACCTAAATTTTCCAAAACGAAGCAATCGCAACCTGACATAAATTTTCCAAAACAAGGCGATCGCATTTTAAATATGTTATTTGTAAAATAACAGCGAATGAAGAATGTCGTCAACGAATAAATTTTTATACCTACTCGTATCACGATTTATTTTTATACCTAAATACGTATTTTCCCCCATCCCTGAAGCTATGTGAACCTGGCACCCGACTTTTCAAAAATTAATTTTTTTTCTGGAAAATTATAGTATTTCGTTTGTACCTACACCAATAAATAAATAAAAAAAATTTTTTAAATAGCCAGCACCCGAGATATTTGATATCTGTTTTTTCCCTATCCTTTAGAATCGTTTGTACCAGTTTGCAATGCTTTTCGTTTCGTTTGTACCTCGATAGTTTAAATTTTACAAGCAATTGTTGATACCTGTAAGAGAAGTTCGCCAATTTTCAATATTTTTAAAATCTGTTTCTTCCCTACTCTTTAGAATCGTTTGTACCCGTTTATACCGCTTTTCGTTTCATTTGTGCCCCAATAGTACAAATTTTATAATTCAATCGTATCAACAATTGCTTGTTAAACTATTGAGGTACAAACGAAACGAAAAGCGGTACAAACGATTCTAAAGTATAGAGAAAAAACAGATTTCAAATATCTCAATGTCGGGTGCTGGCCATTTTTTTTTTAATTTTTTTTATTCATTAATTGGTCGAAAGTACAAACGAAACTATTGATGGTACAATCAAGTACAAACGAAATACTATCATTTTCCCTAATAAAAATTAATTTTTGAAAAGTCGGGTGCCAGGTTCACATAGCTCATCCCTGAATATAAATTGCATACGGGTCTGATGGATATCTTACAAGGCGAAAAGACGATATTAAAATTCTATACATTATACAGTACGTTTCATGCTTGCGATTTCGATGTACGTCACGATCGTTCGAAACAATGTCCTTCCGATATATCTCACGGGATGCCAGACGACGGAAATTTCAGTCATAACTCTATATACTCGCGGACGATCTCGTCAAACGAAGGCTACGGCAAGTAACGAGATAACTTTCCCAACAAAATTATCGGTTTTTTTTTAACAGCGTCGCGTGACCCAGAATCTAATTTCCCACGACATTTATTAACTATCCCTGATCGATGTTGCTAAAGTAAAAACAAAAGAATTTCACCTGGCTCGACATACTATAGAGAAAACGATTTCGAATATTTTAAAAAGAATCGCATCGAAAAATATTAAAAATTGCACGAGTTTATCATGCAGATCTGTGGAGCAACTTTTCTTCTTTTAATGTCGTGGATCACGTGATTTTGTATACAGCAATTTTTGTAAAGATAAAGCGAAATAAATTTGTTTATAATGTTCAAGTTTAGTCTATTTTATTTTTATCCCTACTAAAAAATTTGTAATACAATCTGTGAAGAATAACATATTACCAATTTAAAAATAAATCAGTTCTCGTTTCGCGTACTAATATACTGCGCAAGAAGTTCGTCGAGGGGATCAAAGCAGGGAGAACGAACCCCCTGTCGTGTCACTAAGAAGATGTTTAAAAACGACGTTTCTGAAAAAGGATTTTCACAACGGGACGTAACGTCTCGGCGCTCGTCCGTGCGGTTTCTGCAACGTTCGCGAAGGTAGAGGGTAAGCGACGCGTCGCGTAATGGAAATCGATAAAGTTGGCTTTACGAACCAATTTCCGCGCTGGTAATACGTTATCTTGTTCGCAAACGAGTTAAGACCCCCGGGATACAAAGGATGCAATGAAAATAAAGCGGCGAAGCTTCGAGAGCAAATCGAGGATACAGTTTTCGTTTGCCACGCAACAAAATTACAAAATTACAAAAAAAAAGAAAAAAAAAATACACCGTCCCCTGCAAAAAAAAATCACCTACTAACCCTCGCTTAACCCTCGGACACCGGTGCTGGGTCACTTTTCCGACGTTAATTTCGAAGTCCCATTCCTCTGTCATCAAGAGTGTCGAGCCACGTGTTTACATTGTAACTCGATCCTTATCGACTTGGCTCTCCTCACTATTCCAACTTTTAGCGACGGAAACGTTTCGAACTTTATTGCAAAAGTAATTTTCGGGACAAGATATTAACAAAAAAAAATTGGTTACGAGGCATTATTATTTACGATGATAATATTTGTATATAAAAATGTGATTTTAAGCCTTCTTTTGTAGCGCTTATGGACTTAGATTTCGATACCCGAATAGTGACCCGGGTCCGTCGTTCGTGCGAGCGTTTGGTGTCTGAGGGTTAAAGATAACGGAAGTCCTCGTTTCTTGTTTTTTAATAAAGCGTTTCCGTATACGTTGTTTCATTACGTTCGACAGGATCGAGCGAAAGAACTCTTCACCGACCCTCTGTTAACACGTTGACTGCCAGAGAAATATTCTTGAAAATTTCTACTAGGATTAAATATTATTCAGACTATTGGAGGCTACATGATCAAACATCTATCGTGGTATTTATTTTTGTAACTTCATCAAAATACATGAATTTCGTTTAAATTCATTTCCTTTGATGCTTAACTTTCAGAATTAATATTTTTAGTTATTCAGTGAAAAGCACTGTCACCCACGTATGGGTGACGTGGCGATCAACGTGTTAAAGATAACCACCCTGATATCCTCGATCTTTAAAAATAACGGAAGTCTTCGTTTCTTATTTTTGAACAAAGCGTTTCCGTATTCGTTGTTTAATTACGTTCGACAGGATCGCGCGAAAGAGCTCTTCACCGACCCTCGGTTAACGATAACCACCCCCGATATCCTCGTTCTTTAAGCGAGGTATCGGCGTTCGTTTCTGGCAGAGGTTTCGCGATTCATTTTTCATGCGTTTCTTCCAGGGCTGTCCCCATCGACCGTCGACCAAAGTAATTTTTGAGGAGGGTAAGACACGGCGTCGCTTGTCCGGCAACCTTTAACGCTCCGCTCGGAAACAAGCACGTACGCTAGGTTAGTAACGCGTAGATCAATATTAGCTCGCGGTTCGCGCGTGACAGCCCGGTCCCCGTCCATGCACGAGAGCTTATTCTCGTTTTGTAGCCCGCAAACAGGTTGCGCGAACCACAAAAGGCGAGCACCAGCCACACTTGTGCCCCCCCCCCCCCCCTCTCCAGTGTTCGTCAACGAATGAATTTTTAGTTTCAAGTGTTTTCGCAACTGTTCCCGTACGTCTATACGTGTCGCGGACTCTGTCGCGCGGCGACACTTATTAAAAGTGGTGGTGAATCGTCAGCTATGTGAATCCGACTTTTCATAAATTAATTTCTTTTTTATAGAAAATGATAGTATTTCATTTGTAGTTTATTGTACCACCAATAGTTTCGTTTGTACCTTCATTAATTAATAATTCAAAAAATTCAAAAAATGGTAGCACCTAACATTGAGATTTCTTAAGATCTGTTTTTCCCTAATCTTTAGAATCGTTTGTACCCGTTTGTACCGCTTACCGTTTTGTTTGTACCTCGATAGCTTAAATTTTACAAGCAATTGTTTATACGTGTAAGAGTGGAAATCGTCAATTTTCAGGATTTTAAAAATCTGTTTTTTCCCTATTCTTTAGAATCATTTGTACCCGTTTGTACCGCTTTCCGTTTCGTTTTGTACCTCAATAGTTTAAATTTTACAAGCAATTGTTTATCATCCGCGTAAGAGTGGAAATCGTCAATTTTTAATATTTTTAAAATCTGTTTTTTCCCTAATCTTTAGAATCGTTTGTACCCGTTTGTACCGCTTACCGTTTCGTTTGTACCTCGATAGCTTAAACTTTACAAGTAATTGTTTATACGTGTAAGAGTGGAAATCGTCAATTTTCAGGATTTT
>NC_071980.1:10273473-10287829 GCF_026283585.1 Hylaeus volcanicus
TATTTTTAAAATCTGTTTTTTCCCTATTCTTTAGAATCGTTTGTACCGCTTTTAGTTTCGTTTGCACCTAAATAGTTTAACTATTATAATTCAACCGTATCAACAATCGCTTGTGAAATTTAAACTATTGAGGTACAAAACGAAACGGAAAGCGGTACAAATAGGTACAAACGATTCTAAAGAATAGGGAAAAAGAGATTTCAAAAATCTCAATAGTCGGGTGCATATTTTGAATTTTTGTTAATTATTAATTGATGAAGGTATTAGGTTGTCCGAAAAGTTTCTTTCGTTTTATTAATAAGTAATACATGCACAATATTTTATGTCTAATGTTACATTATTGAATTGTGTACGATTCATCTTGCTCCATTACTGTTACAACATCAACATCTAAGAAATTAGATTGTCTATTTATAGAAACACTGCCACACAAAATAATTGAGTCCAAATTACGAAAGAAACTTTTGATACAACCTAATACAAACGAAACAATTGGTGGTACAATCAAGTACAAACGAAATACTATAATTTTCTATAAAAAAAAAAAAAAAATTAATTTTTGAAAAGTCGGGTGCCAGGTTCACGTAGCTAAAATCGTCGCATCGCTCGCGAACATTAAAACAAGCATCACGATCCAATTAGTCTTCTTTCATCCGGTGCGATCTTTCGAGAGCAACATTATACAAAGAATTATACAGGCCCTTCAGTTATACCATTGTTCCTCTTTTACGTTCTCATACATATTTCGCATGGCTTTATTTAAATATCGCATAAAAATGACCTCGATCTCATTACTCGCAACAAGGTAGACGAATGGTAATTAAAGAGAGAGATTATACTCGTTACGTTGAATTTCCAGACTTTTCTGTTCGACGCGATAGAAACGAGCAAGTTGCCGCGGAGTAGCGACTGCTGGCGACCGATAAGGCGAAACTCGTTCGTTCGCTCGACCGTGGACGAGTCTTCGGTTTCGCGCGACGTACCAAGTTGAATGAGGCTTTTTTTCGAGGGCCTCTCGACCAAATTCGTGTATAAACGAATAGAAAGAGTGAAAAGAAAGAAAAAGAAAACAAAGAGGGTGGATAGAGCCTGGCCATCGAGCGCCGAGGAAGCGTAACTGTTATGACACTGACCTTGCTCGTAACGCCGGGGTTCGCAACGGCCGCGCGCGTTTCCCAAGCTTCGCTCTGAAAACCTCTTCCGTCGAGCTGTCGCGACGCCGGAAGACTTTCAAGGCCGAACGGGACGTTTTCGTATGGATTTTCAATAACAAACGCGAACCATTTCCATCGCGACCATTCCATTGGCTGGGAATATGTACGGGGATAGAGCATTCTAGGGATGTTGATAGGGTGTACCGATAGGGCCAAGGAATAGTCAAATAGTTGGAACATGGGGATTCTTTTTAAGCTAAGTGTTTAGAATAAATGGTTAACCACTTGCGCGGGAAAGACGTCAAGTGCACGTCGTGATGCTTTTGTCACAGAAACAAAAACGACGTGCATTATATATTTGCATATACAGGGTGTCCCAAAAATGTTGGAAGTCCTTGAAAGGGGTGGTTCGTGGAGTGATTTGAAACAACTTTTTCCTTGGCGAAAATGTTGTCCGAGGCTTCGTTAAGCCGTAAGTGCACAAACTCGGGACTGAACTAGTGCATTTATGGTAGACTTCGTATATTCTCTGACGTTTGCCGACGTGATTCGTAAAAGTTTTACGACGCAAAAGTTAATGATAGAAAAGTTTCACCGTTGCATGAAATTGTCTCACTTTCTGTGCAGTTATCATAGACATTCCTGACCACCGAACGCCCTGTTTTATCTACAAATTCCCCCCTCGTCTCGCTCAGTCAACCCGAATAGCATACCTCTCTCGAGATTATGTCATCGAGTGCTAGAAAAATTGAACAAACAGTCTCAAGCCCTATTTGCACAAACCTTCGAGAACTAACAAAACCGTCTAAACTCTAGAGTCTAGAGGCCCTTGTGTCTGGAAAAAGGAAAGTCCGATGAAAAAATCGAGTCGACGCAGTCGTTCCACGCCGAAAGGACGAAAAAAAAAGAAGGTAAGGCGCGTTCCATGGCGACGCAGGGAATATCCGCTAACGGAAAAGCGACGTAGGAAACATCCTCGATGTGGATTCGCTGCTCGAGACCAATCCTCGTCCCAGGGCCAATCCGTCGATGTCTCGCGCGCCAATTATCGATCGACTGTTACGTGGATGCACGTCGACGGCCTTCCACGGACCCGCGTCTTTTTCGATATCGAAACCATAACGAACCTTCTAAATCGTAACGAAGCTCGGGATTTACTTATTCGATTCGTGCGATACATTTTACAAACGTAACTACTATTTTCGCGAACATCGAACCTTGACGATCACCTACCTCGTTAAAGTTCTGCGTACTGAACTTTAAAAGTCTAGTTTAAACAGAGTTCGACAGTTTCTTCGAGCGTTAGTAATCGTCAACCTTCATCGATCAGACAACCCGGTAAAAATAAAACAATAATTACGTCGAGTACCGTTCTAATTTTATATATCGTCAATTATTTTATATCGCGTTAGTTCTTAAGTACCAGTTTAACAAAGTTCCATTATATTTATATTAGAATTCTATGCCGAGAATCGGCCTGTGTCGATACTTATGTCGAGGACCGTAAGCAGCAGAAAAGCCTTTGGGAGAGGAGGCGAGCTACAGGTGGCAGCGTAGAGGTGTCGCGTGGGTGTAACGCGGCCCTTGTCCCCAACAAGGGTTTCTACTCCCTCTGCGAGCCTCCCTCTGGAAGCCATTACCGATAAACCGATCCAAAAGAAAGGCCGCGCTCCCCTTGCCACTCGTACGCGACACCAACCCCAGAATTAGCGCTCCCTGTCGAACGCTCTCTCTCGAAAAATAAACGAGACGAAATACCAAACAACGAAACTCGAGCAAACGTCCCGCGAGTAGAGATTCGACGATTAACCGCTGGCAAGGACCGCGCGAAGATCGCAGAAAAATATGCAGCCGTTCTAACGGCGGTTATGTTGCGCAATCGACGCGGCAAGTGCACGCCTTTACACACGGCCATTCACCGATCCCTAATACGCTCGACCGTTAACTCTCCCCGATGTTTTCATTCACCTACGACGAAATCGTACCCCGGACTTGAATTCACCGAGCGACACGCGAGCAGAGGTAGGAAGACAAACCTATCCGTGTTCTTTCAAGCATCGGACGTTCGACGAATCGGTAACTATCGTTTGCACGAGTCAAACGAGATGCGACAGGCTTCGACTTTCTCGCTCGTTCGAAGGATCGAGAAGGTACGAAAGACGATCGTGACTCACTTTCGCGCGAAAGCCACTGCTCCCCTGTCGTATAAATTACTTTTTAACCGACTCCGAAAAGGAGAAGGTTACTTAATTCGACATGTATATTTTATTTCTTTTTTCGAAGTCGGTTATATCTTTTTTCCAAAAATTATTTTATCTTCTCTACGCCCTGTATGAATATATTTCCTCGCGAAAAGACATAGCGAAAGGTTTATTTATTCGCGATCTTTAGTTAGTAGACTTATTCCTGTTTCATTCCTGTTTTATCTTCGTCTGTTCCTTTTTACCAACGGACATCTAACGTACCCTTGTTTACCGACCTACCCGCTACCTCGCACGCAATCTTCCGCTATCTTCTAAAGTCCCGATCTTCCAACCACTTTACTCTTCAACCGTCCATTACCTGTATTTCTGTACACGGATCGCCCGCTCGCGGTTTCCGTCCTACTTTTCGCCTCCTTCTATCTTCCGACTCTGTTATGACAGTTTCGTCTTATCTAAAGTAACTTACACAAGCGTATTTTTTTGTATCTGACGTCATACGGGAACAGCTCACTCACGGCACATGCCACGAAGACGAGAACGAAGAAACTTGGCGCGTTAAGGTCGATTCAGACTATACGACACGTTCCGGCACCGACACGACAAAACATTGAAACACGCGTTTTAATGGAACTATTCACACTTAACAGACACCGACCTGAACGTTCCGTCAACGGGAATAGTGTGAATAGTTCCATTAAAACGCGTGTTTTGATGTTTTGTCGTGTCGGTGCCGGTACGTGTGGTTGTCGAAACGTGACGGTCCGTGTGGTATAGTCTGAATCGACCTTTAGACCGAACGCACACGAGCGCAACCGATTTAAAATTATTGTTGCAAACCGTTTGCGCTCTTTGTTTTACCTACTCCACTATCATTGTTTTACCTAGATCCACGGTCGCATGCGATTAGTTTCAGAGTGGTTTGATCAGTGATCAGTTGCGCCCGTGTGCGATTGGCCTTAGTTCTGGAACAACCAAGCCTGCTAATTTCGCCGACGTATGCATTTCGAACTATTTCTTTGACGATGATTGCGGTAATTGGTCGAGCGTGGTTTCCGTCGTCGATGTCTGACTTTCTTGTGGAATATTTCGATACCTCTATCGTTCAACTGTCACGTGACTCAACGTACGATACATCGTTACGCTACGGAGCCCTATGGGCGAGCGGAAAGGACTCGGATATCTTTAGCGCGTCCATGGATGATTTTTGGGCCGAGGAACGCGCCTCTATTTCTCGATCGCAAAAGAGAAGAATCGAAAGGGTGTCTTTCGACCATACGAACCGGCAAAAAAGTTGCGCGCAAGAGGTATATTTACGTTGCGCGCGTGCACTCGGTATACATATGGACGCGTGCACACACGGACACCGCGGATGCGACACGCATACAATTGTACGCGCACGACAAACTCGAGCTTGTGCGTCAGCCGTCTTGGAATAGCGACTGATGTCAAGCTCGCTGGTTCGTTCGTAGCGTCGCAACCGAATTACACACCTACACCGTAAACGAGAGTGCTCGACCACTAGCTGTCGACGTTGAAGCAACTCGAAGCGGCTATGACCGGCTTCGAGGTCTCGAAAAACCTATGGACTTTCCGTTTCCGCGATAAAATACGGTCACCGAAAATTGATCATCGTTGTGTTCGTTCGTTCATTTATTTAAAGTGCGTAGTTTATTATTAGACTGCGGATCTTTATGGAAAATAAAATCTTCGCGAACGTGCCTACAAAAATTGAACTTAAATAGGAATCAATTTTATTCTGCAAATATTGTAACGTGAACTTTACTTTCAATCTGTTTTATATTCTTGCATATTGCTTGCATTTTGTAGTTTCTTGCACATTGAAATTTCCTATAAATGCACAAAGATCCGCAGTCTATTTATTATACAAAATTATTACACCACTGCTTGCTTATTACTAGCTTATTTCCATTCTTCTTATCATCGTCTTACGTGACTTTTATATTATTTTAATACTGTTTGCAGTGTCTCTTACTTCTCATTTATTGGGGCCCGTTCTGCCCCCTCTAGCTCGGGTACTTCGGGGTTGCTAAGCCCGTACTGTAGCTTCAAAAAAACACCGCTACAGCCCGTGAAGGCCATACCATCGTTGTGCTGCGATCATGAAGACTGTATAAGGAGATTCAACTCCCTAAGAAAGTTACTAGAAAACTGTTATCAAAATCCCGAGCTTTAAGTTATGAATATTTCTACCACTCGCGGTGCAAGTGAGCACAGATTACGATATATACAGGGTGTCCCAAAAATGTTGTAACTCATTGAAAGGGGTGGTTCGGGAGGTGATTTGAAACAACTTTTTCCTTAGCGAAAATGTTGTCCGAAGCTTCGTTGAGGAGATATTAAGAGAAAACATTGCGACCAATCAGAGCGCGAGTATGCCGGTGGAGCGGCCGCGGTAGGCGTGGCTACGCGCTAGGCGGCCGCGCTCATAGGCTACCGCGGCCGCTCCACCGGCATACTCGCGCTCTGATTGGTCAGTGTTTTCCGTTAATATCTCCTTAACGAAGCCTCGGACAACATTTTCGCTAAGGAAAAAGTTGTTTCAAATCACCTCCCGAACCACCTCTTTCAAGGTGTTACAACATTTTTGGGACACCCTGTATATATCGTAATCTGTGCTCACTTGCGCCGCGAGTGGTAGAAATATTCATAACTTAATGCTCGGGATTTTGATAACACTTCTACACTACACAGTTAGGACTCCTTATATAGTCTTCATGGCTACGATCTACGAGGATAGATGGCGAAAATGTATCAGGACTTGTGGCGGAAAAATCCCTAGACTGGACTATATGTTAGTTAGCTAGTAAGTTTTTGTTACTTGGTTGGTAAGTTTAGTTTTAACACTTTATCTACCGGGCTATTTAGAAACAGACTTTAATTAAAAAAAGAATTTTCTACAGTATCATATGCCAATCTAGGCTGACAATAATTGCCTCCATACTGTTACTGGGTACATTGAAAGCCAAGTCTGTTTCTCAACACTGAACATTCTAAATAGACAACCATCAACACAGTAAATAAATTCAAATAGCTAAATACTGCGATTAAAAAGCCTAAAAATAGGCTCCTGGTAAATAAAGTGTTAAGTTATCGTCCTCTCTCCTTTTTGTAACGGTCGTAACGCGTACAAAAGATTACGTCTCCTGCATTCAAAAAGGAACGCGTCGCATAGACAATACATTGAATAAAGTGCAATCCTTCAATTCGAACTCGTGACTCTCCATTTATTTCGGTAGCTAAGCTCTCCTAAGCTCTCCCTACAGATTCCTTAAACTGAAATATACAGTGAGACTCCGTTAAACGCGCCCCATTATTAAATGTAATTGCGACCGTGTGTTATGCAAAATGGCCGTATTTCGCGTATCCGATAGAGTGACGACGGGCTTTTGTTTAAACCTGCATTGTCAAAGTATGTGCCAATGAAAGGCATTTTCATTGTTAAATCTAATACTTCGCGTTTCGTTTTACCATAGCGATTTATGCTGACATTTATTTGACCTTTACGTCCAACTATTTGACATAATGTTTATAAAAAATTACGTATGTAACGGTAGTCGTGGTTATAAGATTACAAGTTTTAAGGCTGTTAGCGTCAGGTGAACGTCAAACTGATGTATAGGTGCTTCTTTAAATTTAGCAACGTCCACTAGAAGAATGTTTATCTTCTCACCTATCCCTATTTACGTAAGGTCAAAGTGACCCCACACGCTTAGCGCTGTTTCGCTTGCTATGTAACGTTCGTATTTTACAAAAAGACTGTTGATAAACTATCGTTCGAATCACGAAGAAATCGATAACGAGCACCGACAAGAAACTGGGCGGAATCGTGTCGCCGTGGTTTGCAAAAGAATGGACGCGGCGCAATTCGTTCGGGTCACGCGGAAACGAGGCCAGGTTTTTGGGTCGAAAAACAACGAGGAGGTCATATCGATAAAAGGACGACACGGCAAAACGTCCCACGACGGCGCCAGGAGACGTACGACCGACCACCGAAATTTTCGCGCGAGCCAAGAATCCGCGGAAAATTTTCCTCCACCCCCTACAGCTCCCTTTCGACTATTCTGACCAACAGGAAACACCCCCTCCACTTCTCTCTGAGCTGAGACTGTTTTACACCTCGTCGTCAACATTTCAGAGACGGGATTCGTAAAGAATTACCGAGATGACGATAACGGGAAAGTTGATTCTTTGGTAAGTAGATTAAAACGCCCGTGAAAATGTTCGACTTCGCCTAGTCGTCTGGACGACGGATGTGCTTCCGTGTTCGTTGCTCGAATGCGTCACGCGATCCCCATTATTGCACGGCGGCGAACGCGTTTCCGACGATTACGCGTCTCGAGTGAGAAAACCTCGCTACGAATCGCGCAAAAGCGAGGCAACAATCGGCAGTGGCGTCGCCAAGGAGCACCAGACTCATACCGTTCGAGGAAATGTGAATTTACCATTGAAACGCTTTTTAAGAACTAAATAGAATTTTAATTGGGTTTAACGGAAATATTGAGACGTATCCAGAAATTTATCTGCTTCTTATATATATATACAGACACTTCAATTTCATTTATATAATTTACTTGTTTATATATATATATTGAATTTATAATAATGTATATATATATAAGAAGAAGACGAAGATAGATTTCTCTATACGTCCTAATATTTTCGTTAAACCCAGTTGAAATTCTATTTAGTTCTATTTAGCTGTGTGTATATATATTCACATTATATATAATGTGAACTTATCATTAAAACGCTTTTTAAGAACAACTAAATAGAATTCCAACTGGGTTTAACGAAAATATTAGGACGTATAGAGAAATCTATCTTCGTCTTCTTCTTATATATATATACATTATTATAAATTCAATGTATGTATATATTATGTGAACTTATCATTGAAACGCTTTTTAAGAACAACTAAATAGAGTTCCAACTGGGTTTAACGAAAATATTAGGACGTATAAAGAAATCTATCTTCGTCTTCTTATACATATATATTTTTATTAATTCAATATATATGAGTAAATAAATTATATAAATAAAATTGAAGTGTCTGTTTATTCCGACTAATCTCCGAAACTATTGAAACGATTTTAAAATTGTTGCCAGTAATAGAAAGCTCCACTATCCCTGAGTAACGCAGGCTATGGTTTACTTTGCTAACGATACGTTTATCAATTTGAAACCTCAAAATTTGTAAATGAAATTGTGGCATTGTTATACTCGTAATGAGAAGTATCGATTGAAACATGCGAAGGAACATGCGGTTGAACGGTCGAACGCGACGACATAAAATAAATCGTATTCGACAAGGGTGAAACCGCAATGTGCAACTGATCAAATGTAGAGCAGGTGAGTCCCATTATTACGCATCTTGATGAACCCGTTTGCATCAGTGGCGCGTACATGCGCACGATTTACTTGGAAATTGAATTTAAATAAAATATTGATGGCAAGAAGGAATTTTCCACTTTTCCGTGTGATGCAAATGGGGTAATAAGGTATAAAATAAGATGGGTGTAGTATGAATATTATTACCTCCCTGTAAAGAACATGGTAATTATAGAGAACAGGTACATCCTCACCGATTTCAATGATTTTCAAATATGTTGTAGAAATCAACATTTTGAACAACTTTTTCCTATACATGTAACCGTCGCTCGACCTTAGTTTCCGAGATATTTGCACTCTTTGTTCAATTAACAAATAAATTAGTCTATCATATCTACCGCATATAGTCAAATATTCAGGCAAGTTCATTTTTAATCCTTTGAAGGTAGTCAACGACGTCAGTGTCAAACTAGATTTTTTCTGAGCCTACACAATCGCGTTAACAATCGACGATTGCCGATTCCACGCTTACACACACGCTGCCACAGACGCGTAGCTATATGCAATATTCATTATTGGTAGTAGCAATGGTATATTTCCAAATATCTCGGAAACTAAGGCCGAGCGACGGTTATATGTATAGGAAAAAGTTGTTCAAAATGTTGATTTCTACAACATATTTAAAAATCATCGAAATCGGTGAGGATGTACCTGTTCTCTATAATTACCAAGAACATTCTTAAGGAATTCGTATCGAATTCGTTTGAATTCGAGAGGAGGTTCACGGGGGGTGACCCCGTGTGTTACGGCACTGGGTGACACTAACCCTAGTGACGCCACTGCATTACGCACGCGGGGAGGCCAACTAGCCGAAGGACGCCGCTGGGTATTATTAGTACGGATTCTTTCTGCCTTTCTTTCTACGGACGTTACGCGCGGGAACGTGAAAGCAACAAGGAGGTGGTTAAAAGAGCGTTCAGCGTTTCTTCTGACGAAATGACGCATCCAGAAGGGACGTTCGTTTCAACACTATACGCGGAAACGATCCACGAATATGAATCCTCGAAAGCAACGCCCTCTGCGAACCCGCCGGAACTTTTCGGGAGATCGTCGACCCAATTTCCGAAACGCATGATTTTCGACACGCGGAGTATGATTTCCCGAAGGATCACAGATCCGAAGATACGTAATCTCTTCGTCTATCGAGTCTTTTGAATATACAGGGTGTCCCAAAAATGTTGTGACACCTTGAAATAGGTGGTTCGGGAGGTGATTTGAAACAACTTTTTCCTTAGCGAAAATATTGTCCGAGGCTTCGTTGAGGAGATATTAACGGAAAACACTGACCAATCAGAGCGCGCGTATACCGTTGGAGCGGCCGCGGTAGCGAATGAGCGCGGCCGCCTAGCGCGTAAGTCTACGCTCAACCGGCGTACTCGCGCTCTGATTGGTCAATGTTTTCTCTTAATATCTCCTTAACGAAGCCTCGGACAACATTTTCGCTAAGGAAAAAGTTGTTTCAAATCACCTCCTGAATCGCCCCTTTCAAGGTGTTACAACATTTTTGGGACACCCTGTATTAATGATAAAAAGAGAGACGTACGACCTAGAAGTGAACGTCAAAGGAGAAATACGACGCAGGAATCTAAATGAAAAACAAGGCACGGGAGATTCGGAACAGATGTAAATTCCAGCGATAGAAAAATTATATTCGTCTCTGTCGGGAAGCGGCAGTCGTCGCGAAACAGTTGAACGCAACACGCGACGGTGCCGCAGGCATGAACTTATTATCGGGCAAAATTCAATTTCCGTCGGCGCGCGTACAATGCGCAACACATACGCGACGTACGAAACGGGAAACTCGCGGAAATTTCGATCGTCGCTGGCAAGGAGATTCGATTGCGTCGTATCCAATTCATTGTTCGCGACGCGAACACAAATATGCGACGTTCGCGTACTCCGTCGACGAGTTCGAACGTGTCGAGGTGCTAGCGACACCTATGGCCGCTATTTTCAATAATGCGAAATTAAGAGAAACCTTGTACTTTTATGTAGTTTTTGTAGTAATTGCAATGGTGTAAACAAAGAAATGTATAAACATGTTTATCGCATTTTTGAAAAACAAGTCGGATCGAAAAATCCATATGCTTGTTTGTTCGTTATTATTCATGTCTTTATGGTATAATAACTAGTGAATATAGTATAGTATAGTACAATAATAAAATAAATTAATACAACAATTTACTCAATGCTCGCTACTCTACTCCATTTTATTTGCAATTTCTTCTCATAAATTACGTATAGACTTAGTTAGTGTCATACACGATCACGACATTACAAAATGAAGCTATCTAGGTGAATTCTTTTTTAAAAATACTCCTTAAACAATAACGGACAAACAAGCGTATCAATTCTTCGATCCGACTCCTTTTTCAACTATTTATTTATCAAAAATGCAAAGAAAAATTGTTTAAACATTTTTGTTGTTCACACCATTGAATTCAGAGTTAAAAACTGTATAAAACTACAAAGTTGCACACAGACGCTATACGAGCTAGTTTTAAGTTAATCTATGTAAAAAAGGCGAATTAAAATGTTAAGCAATATGTCGATATGTTTCTGTAACGTATATGCTATGTAAACCATATTCGGTTTAAAAGCAATAAATAAATAATAAATAAAACTACAAAGTTTCAAAATTTTTGTTCAATGACTACTGGTAGCTAGTTTTGGTCCCGGCGCCCTCCCTTAAACAATACCCGAATAAACGCAAAATGTTCGAGTGCTTAATTATTTGAGTAGTCCTGGTCCTGCGTTCAACAGGGGTTAATTATGCACAAACTCGGTTAGACGCGCGAGTAGCGTCTGCCTGGAGTCGAACAACGTCCGTAAGTGGCGACGGAGGCGGCACGAAGTGGAGAGTCAACCCTCTCGCGAACGCTCCAGCAACGAGCAACCCCCTCGAGGGTGCAAGCTTGATATACCCGCATGGAACGAATTGTACCCTCACCCCGCTTCATCGCGTTTCGCCCCGTTCGCGAGGGAAGCTTTCAATTTCTCGTTCGCACGCTTTCCTTTCACGCCGAAACACGCCTAACCGCGGACCACCCAACCGGTCTACGAGGAACTGGGTTGCCTTGATATTTTCAATTGTCGTAGGATCGAAGTAGAACCGAACGCGAACGTCATTTCACAATGAGTACATGTCGCGTGTTATTATACCATTAATCTATACGAATATCAGACGCACCGAAGTTACGAACAAAATTTATTTACAAAAATTGTTCGATTTGTAGGGTACAATCATATGATGTAATTTTTTTCGGGTCTGGAATAGTAGGGAGGGGGGATTTCAAAGTCAAAATAAGTTTTTTAAATGGAATTATATATTTTTTTTTTGCATGGCTTGATAGCTCTTTTCGAAACGAATTCAACGGTATATCACATTATTTAATTTGCTGTTTCCAAACGTTAGAAATTATATTATAAACTTGTAACGTTTTGTGAGTAGGCAATGGTAGGACATATCGGGTTGCCACGGCTATTAGCTGTAACACTGTTGTCATTTGTTTTGATGAGTTGTGACGTTTGGCTCGAGTCTCATTTATTTTAGTTGAGAAAGGACAATACTAGAGATTAGTTCTGATCGGTGCTTTCGAAATTATTGATTTCAATTTGATTTCAATTCAACTTACAATTAGGCTTTAAGAAAAATGGGCATCCATTTCGACAGAATATTTAAAGAAAATAATTTCTAATATCCCGAATCGATTGAGACATATTATGAAACAAAAGGGATTTGCAACAAAATATTAATGTGGAACATATAATGTTTAATTTTAATTAATAAATGTTATTTCTCATAGTGTCCGAATATTTTTGTGACCCGAAAATACGGTATTCTTTCGTTTGTTTATTGTTATTATGTAATTTACGTAAATTTTTGGATTAATGTATACATCTTTAATAACATTAATAAATGACTTATTATTGGAAAAAGTAACGAACGCGATTGCTTTTTTAATAACTACGATATTAAGCCATAAAGCTAACCATACACTGATGTCCGAATATTTCTGGGAGTCACTGTAATTTCTAACGTTTGGAAACAGCAAATTAAATAATGTGATATACCGTTGAATTCGTTTCGAAAAAAGCTATCAGGCCATGCAAAAAAAAAAAAATATATATATATATAATTCCATTTAAAAAAACTTATTTTGACTTTGAAATCCCCTCTCCCTACTATTCCAGGCCCGAACAAAATTACATCATATGATTGTACCCTACAAACCGAACAATTTTTGAATTTTTTTCGTAACTTCAGTGCGTCACGAGATATTTACCTTGCTAGATAAACGAAACACACTGTATACGAATACCAGTATAGAGAGCAAATGGTTCATTTCTGAGACGTGAGGGGTATTGAAATATTTTTGCGTTCGTATATCGAGAGAAAAGTTCTTATTAACCCTTTGCACTCGAGAGGTAATTGAGAGTTACCACTAGGTTTCCTTTCGGTTTAATTTCTTTGGAACTCGCAGTGCCAATAAAATGATTGTCGTTGAGGCAAAAACCTGATTCTCAAATCTCAAGTTAAGGATTTAAGTTTAGCGTATTATGATGGAAATCACATGGTCGTATGTTTGCGTGAGGTAACAATGTTATGGTTAACCCTTTGCACTCGAGAGGTGACTTGGTTTCCTTTAGGTTTAATTTCTTTGGAACTCAAAGTGTCGATAAAATGAAAGCTGACCTGATTTTCAAATCTCAAATTAGAGATCTCATATTCGAAGTCAATCTACGCTTAGCATTCGTGACAATAGAATGCTAAGACAATAATGCTGAGAAAGCATCTCGAGTAGCTGATAGATACCAGAAAAGAAGGCCTCGAGTGCAAAGGGTTAAAATTTCGTTGTTACCGTTCGATAGCAGTTGGGAGAGTTAAAGTACATAGTGATTAACCGAGCACTCGACTGGTCGAAAGATTGACACGGTAGTAATCGATAGGCTTGCGTCACCGACGTTTCTACCTTTCGGGACAGATTTAGAAACGAAACGGGAAATCATTCGCGGCGAAGTCGTTACTCTGTCGATCCTGCCCTCTGACTTTTCGCGAGAACGATAAAGGGCAATCTTCCAATTTCCAACGCTGCTTCCTCAGCTCCAAAGAGGGAGCTTCGGCGGTGAAATTACGAAAAATAAAGTCTTCCTTGGAAGTTAGTTTCTACATGTATATCTTCTACTGTGTATCTTTACTTATCGCGAAACTGTGGCGCGCATCGTGTACGTCGTCGGTGGAGTGGAAAGGGTTAAACACCGCTCGCCTCGATAGCATAGGTGAATCGACCTCGTGGCATATTGAACGTCGCTTTTCGAATGACCTGCTAAACGGGATGGAAAAGTTTACCGTATACCGCGCGAGACACCCTGTATGCATGCATCCATCATAACTGGAAGAGGCGTTCCCAACGTGAAGCGATACGCAGACAGTTCGTAAAATATTTATCGCGAGCATAAGCGTACAGGCATGTATATTCACCTTTGCCTGTACGTCTGAACCTAGAGACCCCGATTCTCGGCCGCTATACAAAAATTAACTGTAAAGGTCGATTCAGGCTATACGACACGGCCCGGCAACGACACGAC
>NC_071980.1:10288229-10296359 GCF_026283585.1 Hylaeus volcanicus
GTTAATAT
Source organism: Hylaeus volcanicus (assembly GCF_026283585.1). Classification (NCBI taxonomy): domain Eukaryota; kingdom Metazoa; phylum Arthropoda; class Insecta; order Hymenoptera; family Colletidae; genus Hylaeus; species Hylaeus volcanicus. The sequence continues at coordinate 10,288,238 of NC_071980.1, forward strand.
CTCCTCAACGAAGCCTCGGACAACATTTTCGCTAAGGAAAAAGTTGTTTCAAATCACCTCCCGAACCACCTCTTTCAAGGTGTTACAACATTTTTGGGACACCCTGTATAATATGGTAAGTGTCTGAGTGTATGCATGTATGCGATAGTTCCGTGCGAACGCGGTGTGGTTTGTTTATTAATAATTCGGAGTTCAGTTCAGTTAAGACAATTGTAAGAATCAGACATTAAATAATTCGTTATCAAACTGTTACGTTTAAAAGTTATTAGATCCCTACAGGAGTAACAAAAATCATCAAAGTATTATTATTTGATATTCATTTTATAAAAAATATATAGCATTTGTAAATAAATAATTCCTCGATGTAAAATTCAAGTGTACGATTTGAATGTGAATTCAAGGCCCGCAAAAGGTCACACCGGCCCTGCGTTAAATTATCGTATATTATTTCGGTCTCGAGCAGGACCGTGACGTGGCAAGGGCAGGTGGAGAGTAGGCTACTTTGCAATGACGCAGGTGCCGGGAACTCTAGCGCCGACCCTGATTCCTATGACGTTCAAGTTCCTACCTTTGCGTTGAGGTTAGGAAACTCTTTAAAAACCTAGTGTTATTTGGGTAAAAAAGACCAGATACGCCTAAACTTTGATTATAATAGCGTTAATAGCTGTTAATGTCTCTACTTATCGACGTTCGATAGTACAGCACAGTGGAAAAGAACGAAGACGGATTCGCGCGACACACCGGTCAATATCGAGTTGCTACGCGACAAGTAATTCGTGCATTGTTGAACAACGTTAAAAACAAAACTCGAATGATATACGAATTCTATACAGGGATCAACGATTCCGAATCGATTTTTTAGAAAATCCCCTTTTCCTTGAATTTTAGTTTATTTTTTAATCTCATTCCTGTAGGAGTCTAAACGAAAAATAAGACACGGGGACTCGAACCCACGATCCTCGGATCCACAGTCGACCGCTTAACCTACAAGACCAATCCCTTACCCTACGTATCGTGTTCTTATTTAACTCTTTATTGTTAGGTATGGGAGGCGCGGATACTACATTCCTGCGTCGATTCTCGTAGAAACATTGAATCGAACATCCCTATCCGAGACGCACCGAAGCACCATCGAAGGAACGACGATATCGGTTCACTTGTCAAAGGGCGTGTATGCTCGTCTCGAGCGCGTGTACGTCGCTAGGAAGAACGCGTGACGCGTGCCTATGGTCTTTATCGCGATTTCAAGCGTAAGCAGGTCGGATATCGTGCGCGAGAGAACAGGCAAAAGCTGCCACGCAATGTATCTCCGATTTCTCCGTGCCGTATAAGGGGTCAAATATCGGGAGGAAAAAAATCATTCGGCGAGAGAAACATCGACCGTGTATTTTGCATCTGGCGGCTGTCATTTCGCGAAACTACGCCCGTAAACGTTGATAATCGAAAGCACGTTGAATCATCGTGTACGTAGACAGGGGAAAAAGAAAGGGAATAACTTGGAAAGATCTTTCGACGAACGAAAGACAATTTTCGTCGCCGGCTATATAACTAAGATGGCGGCAATCGTATTGTACGTTAGGGCGGGCGCGTCGTATGCATCCCAGTGTTGCCATGTCTACTGATTTTATTCCATTTTAGTACACTATTAAAAATTTCTATTCTTAAAGAATATTTGCGTTTCTTTTCCCTTCTTACTGTACATCCATACTGTTTACGGTCTATATTAATCGAGTCTGAACTTGTACACTTTCTCCTAATTTTTGTTTAATGTTTCTATCGAGAAATGGTCTCTGTATTCTTCACACGTGTGAGTTACTTTTACGTTACGATACGATTTAATACGAGTTAGTATCCACCCATCGAATTTATCAGTATTACTTGAATAATCGATTAGTTACGTTAACACACATCACGGGGTAAGAGTAAGGCAAAGAAAAATATTAAGAACAATGCGAATATTCCAAAGAGGTCGCTGACAAACGTTAAAAGCAAAAACACATTTGGATATCGCGAATCATGCATTATTGATAATATATCGACAGGTGAGAGATCAGTTATGGAAAGGTGTTCCGGATTGACACGAGTACTTCGTTCAACAGTCGTGAATTAGTATATAAAAAATACGAGATTTGTAAAAGAATCGTACTATAGAGCCAAAGTATGAAATAGCTTACTTCGCGTGAAACTTAATTTCTATTTAAATATTGTACTGCCTAATCTTTTTAGATTCGGGTATCTATTACAGTTTCATCGAGTGAGGTTGGTAACACTGGTGCATCCGTGCCGAGCGGCAAGCGACTGCCTTCACGACGATCCAGCATCGCACGGCAACCTAACGAACTTTGCTAAAACGATGATTCGCACGACGAACAATCAAGGCGATTCGTATACCGCACGTTAACGTCGAAACGATTGTCTCGATCGCGAAAACTCGAAGAAACGAACCGAGCGTATAGGTTATTTCGAGCGATACGAGAAAATGATATCGGCGGATTGCATGGCTACGGGGTTCACACGGCTCGCAGTCGAATACACTTCGTGTTAATTGCGACCGATATCTCGCGAGACATTGCATTCGGCTGCTTTGTCTTACTCTCACGCCCGAACAGGATTCTACAGAAAATGAGACTCACCTTTGGAGAGTTGTGAGCGGCCTAGAAAATCGAGGCTTCGGTGAATTCAACGGCTCCCGTCCACTACGATCTCACAGAGTGCACTGGCGCAACGAGCGGAAGCCGCCATCTTGAACTGCGTTCACTTGACGCTTTCCGTTGGTTCGAAAAACACTTTCACGTTCCCGCCAATTCTTAAATCTGTCGACCACGAATTATTAACCGATTAAAATTTTAACTATTTAACGGGTATATTTTAATATTCGATACGTTTTAGAATTTATTGAATACATTTTTGAAAAGAAAAATTACCGAAAAATTTCAGTCCCGTTTTACTTGGAATGTATTCGTCGACGTACGTTTACTTGTTGAATATTAGATGAACGCGTGTCTTTGTTGAATATGACGAAGAACTGAATTAATTGAAACGTTCGATAAAGAGAATAAACTGCTTCGAACGACATTTTTATAGAATAATTAAATTCATAAATGTATCCCGTTATTTACGATAATTTCGCTAATTAAAAGTTGATCGGTAAATTAATAAATAAGTAAGTTACGAGACACGGGTTAGCACATGTGTCCAAGAGCTTCCCCCAACCCAACCCTATCCGAATGCGCGTTCTACGACGGCGCAGTTACCTTGGTGTGCTCTGCTCTACGCTCTGCTCTATACTGACGTCTTTCTCTCTCGGCTGCGGTGCGTGGAAGGGGAAGGGATTGCGTGAGGGGCTCGGCCCGCGAACTGGTTTACATTGATGCCATACACACACTCTCAATGTTAGAACCTGAAACATTGATACAGTTTTATTCGTTAGTAATATAAACATTGTTTGAATATGAACATTGTTTATAATGAAACTAAAATATTTAATAAAAAATATACGTAAAGCTCGATGTATAGGATATCCGAAAAAATAATATATAGAGAAAAGAAGCATGTAAAGAGGAATTATTTCTGTTACATAACTGAATTTAAATTTAAATTTATACATAAATTAATGAGAGTGTTTCCATAATGAACAGTATAGGCCAGTATAGTCAGTATAGATTCTATTGAAAGGGTAATAATTGAACGTCTAAAACGATGTTACGGACTATTTCTACTAGTTAGGTTGTTTAATTAAAATTTTGATTAATATACCTTTCTGCGGTTCAAATTTTCTGATTTCAATACAGCAGCTAATGGACACGCGATTGGTATCGCCATCTAGCGGTGGTCAGGCCGAACTAATTTTTCAGTGATAGATTTCTTTGACACTTTAATATCTAGTTATCCTTATGACCAATTTGAAATAACATTGAATAATAAGTGTAGGAATTAATAAAATGTCCAGTAAATCCGTGATTATGCCAATTTAGCATTTTGAAAAATATTTTTTAATATTGGTTTTGTGGCGCCATCGGTGGCAAAACGCCCAAGTTAGTTCCCAAGATAGTTCCCACTGGTCTTCTAGATGGCGCAACCGACAACTTTTTACTAATTTTTTATTTGACATAAATGCATAATTAATACGATTCTTTGCTTCATAATGCTTCAGTATATCCTTCTAATATAGTATTTACACATTTATTTGCTTTTATTTATCTGCAGTAACAATTATCGACGTTTTACATCGTGCCGCCATCTAGCTGAAACATCGAGAACTATTTTTACTACAAACTTGGACGTTTTGCCACCGATGGCGCCACAAAATCATTCATTTATTTATTTATTTGTTTGTTTAAAGTGCGTAATTTATTATACAAAGTTATTGCACTACTGCTCTTGCTTTTCATCTATTGGGGCCCGCTGACCCCCCCTCTAGCTCGGGTACCTCGGGGTTGCTAAGCCCGTACTGTAGCTACAAACAAGCTACAGCCCCTGAGGGCACCGCCACAAAATCAATAAAATATTTAAAAAAATGATAAATTGGTATAATCACGCATGCCCTGGCCATTTCATTACTTCCTACACTTATTATTTAATTTTATTATAAGTTAATCATAAGTAAAATCAGATATTAGGAGTATAATAAGTGATATATATAGAAGAATTAGTTCGGCCTGTTGACCGCTAGATGCTAGACAATTTCTGTGTCCATGAATTGCTATGAATGAGCACATCTTTACGCATTTGATAACGTCGAATGTATATACTTGATTTATAACATATTCCTGCAACAAAATGCCGAAATCAAAACGAGATAAGAAAAGTAATATATCCTGCTACGCATGATCTTATTATTAGTCTTATTTTTATAAATATGTAATTTTTAAACTAACCTAAAAGTATTTAAGTAATATTTAAAATTCAACTAACAGTAGTTTATCGAAGACATTCACGTGTCAAATAACCAATAAATTTGTATTTTACAGTATCTCTCACGAAAACAAGCAAAAAAGGACTCGTCTTGAAGCAACAAATTGTCGAAGATGTTAAAAATTGTGTCGAGAAATATTCGAGAATATTTCTCATATCTGTACACAACATGCGTAACAATAAACTTAAAGACTTGAGAGCCGAATGGAAAGACAGCCGATTTTTCTTCGGTAAGAACAAAGTGATAGCCTTGGCTTTGGGCAAGTCACCGGAAAACGAAGTTGCAGAAGGGATACATAAGTTATCGAATTCATTGAAAGGACAATGTGGTTTACTTTTCACAAACAGAACCAAGAAAGAAGTATGTTTTTAATTGATAAAGTTTTACTAATTACTCATGAATGTATGTGTTAATTATACAAATTGATCTCTTGTTTAGGTATTAAAATGGATGGATGAATACGAAGAAATAGATTATGCTAGATCTGGTTTTATAGTAAGCGAAACTATAACACTGCCTGAAGGGCCTATGCCAGATTTTTCACACAGTTTAGAGCCCCATTTGAGACAATTAGGAATGCCTACAGCTTTGCAAAGAGGTGTGATAACATTGATAAAAGAGTATACAGTATGTAAGAAAGGACAAGCATTGACTCCGGAACAAGCAAGGATTTTGGTAAATATGACAAATTACATTTCACAAATTAACTTAATACTGGATCAATGGACCAATGTTTCTTGTTTCAGAAATTACTTGAAAAACAATTGGCTACTTTCAAGTTGACTCCCTTAGGCGTTTTTTCTAAAAAAGATGGATATAAGAAACTTGCTTCTCAAGATGATGCTAAGGAGAATATAGAAGAGATGGATGCAGAAGATACAGAGGAAACTGATAATACATGATCAGCATGCTACTAACCGAAACCATTTTCAATTTGTATATACATGAAGGTATTTTGTATATCCTGTACAGAAATAAATTTTTCACCCTATGAATCTATTATGATTAAAATCCTGAAGTTATCCAATATCCATATAGTTTTGGAAACAACTGATATAAAATTATGAAGAACTAGGTTTTCCTACCTTTTAAAAAAATTAAAATTATGTAACGTTCCGTTTATAATAATCGCAGTTTTTTTTAAATTCTCTCGCGAACATAACTATGTTAGTGGTATATTTTACCATATTTTGGATAATCGGAGTTTTATGGGTGAGTCATAAAATCATCGCTATAACCTATATCGATATTAAATATTTATCGTGCAGTGAAACATTCATGGATGGAATTTATATTATTTTATCTCGATACGTATAGACCGTGTACTATTGGTGTTCGGAAAATACCCGGAATAATGGCCGCAAAGTTATCTTTGATGAAAATTCCAATAAAAAAGGTAGCGCTTCGTCCATCGAGTCCTCCGATGCATCTGAAAATGAAGAAACTATAAAGCGTAGCAAAAGATTAAAGTACGAGGTATAAGTAGTCGGTGACACGGGCGTTAGAATAGTCTCCAAGTTTCACCTAGAGATGGGTAGAAATGTATTTGATACACGTCACGTTAGAGTATATAGCGATATTTTTAGATTTAACAATTTCAAAAAATTTTCTTAATTGCAGTTTAACAATTTAAATTTTCTTAATTGCATTTAACTCAATAGCAGACTAAAACGCGCTGGCCAAGTTGGACATCGATGAACGTTTTATAATGACATGACAAGTAATCATTTAATTTTTCACGTTGTCTAATGGTGGTGTCCCAATACACCTAAGCATGTACGTCTACGAATAGTTTTATACTAAACTTCCTAAGTTTATAGTCTAACGATAATTATCCCACTAATTTTCGTTTATTGTTTCGATAGGTACAAGGTATACGGTTAATACAGATAGGAGCTTAGTTATATATAATGATGGACTGTCATAAACCAAACTCGCGATAGTACGAAAATCGATAAGTATTATGCCACATCACAGAACATACAACCATAAAGTTTCAAATTTCATAACATATTCGATAGAAAGTAAAACGTGTGTAACGTAGTGTATCACATATATTCTTGTTTAACGATGAATGCTGTTTATTGCTCGAAACAAAAGATTGATCAATAAATTGACGTAAAAGAATCCGAAAATGAGATATTAAATTAACGAACTCAACGATCAGAAAATATTCTATAAAATTTATTCGGTACGTAGAAACATGCCTCGTGTAAATATGTACTTATAAATGTTTATTTATTTTGTCAAGCAGCACGTCTATAGGCAGAAGAAAGCATTCGAAATTTTATTCCGCGATTTAATTGCCGCTAAAGAATACCGAGATCTGAATTGGCGACGGGTGCTAAGACCACGTATTCGAATGCTTCGTTTCATTGGACCGATCTAATCGATAGAATTTACGTCGATAATTGTTCAGCGTCGCCTGTACGAGAGCACATAAAATTTGTCTATTAGAAACGAAGCTATAAATAAATTCGAATTTATTTGTACTAAGTATATAACATAATTAACAAAAGAGATAAAATAATACTAAAAATTAAACATTTACTAACTTACAAATACCGTCCTACTACAATTAAAATTGTGTACACTCTTTATAAAATGAGAATTAACGTATTACCAAATAATACGGAGAACCAGTACTGTTACTTTCACTGTTGCCTCTTTCGTTCATTCCCCGTCAATTCAGATGGAATTCGTGATTCATAAAGAACAATATTTTTTTTTTGTTTGTATTAAGCAAAAAAAGTCGACACATCATTTAGAGTACGATACATTGTGCCGTCGTCGAGTAACCTGCATCCAATTAGCGCCATTTGCATCCGGTCGAGTAAGCGTCGGAATATCGACATTCCTTTGTAAAATTGTTTACTTCAAGTAATATGAGCTTTCTATATGTATTATCAACAAACCCATTCCGAATACGACTCGCTAATATTCGAAACTGAAAATACTTTCAAACTCTATTCTTTGGTCGAACAAAATTGTACTTTCTCACGTTTAAATGATACGAGCTAAAATATAAAATGAAAAAAAAAAAAAATTGCATTGTTTTCGCTGTTATTGTTGTAACTGTAGTATTGTAACGGGAAACGATAGCTTATTCTACTTCACTATCGCGTACCTTGAGATGATGCATTTTGAAAGACACAGGCGTTGTGTGTGTGTGTGTGTGTGTGTGTGTGTGTGTGTGTGTGTGTGTGT
>NC_071980.1:10296369-10317019 GCF_026283585.1 Hylaeus volcanicus
TGTGTGTGTGTGTGTGTGTGTGTGTGTGTGTGTGTGTGTGTGTGTGTCGTTAAAAAAACGACGAATCAAGAGCACATTTACATTAAACAGTGAAACTTACACACTGCCTATAAAAAAAAAAGAGGAGTATTTCGACATACGAAACTATACAGAAGCATCTTCCTCCGTGCGAAATCGTAAACTTATCTTTGTACACTGTGATGATTTCGATCGTTTATCTGACAAGCGTTGGTTTGATCGAAATATCACAATACACAAACGATTACATCCTAAGATATGGCAATCTCACAGCACACTAATTCAACAGAGATCTTGTATAAAAATAAATAAGGATTTCTTTAACGAAATATTCGACAAAAATAAAACTAAAATAGTTATGTTAAATTATATTACAGTTTTTGATTCTCCTGTGGTAGAACAGTTACGATTAAAACGTAACAAATTTCGCCTAACACGATAAGTTCACCGAAAAATAAATGAACGGAACGCGAATTAATTTGAACTGTCCTGGGGTGCCTATTAAACGAGACATTATCCTCTAGCACCACAAATCGTTTTTTAAACGCAACGATTACAAAACATAGTCGACCGTATTATATGCAAGCTTATCACCATGTTGTAATTATTCATCGATATCGTGAATGTTTTTAACATCGATCGACAACGTGTAGAATATTCTATGGAAAGATGCGGGCCACGGTTTCGCGAAGCATAGCACGCAACCGATACACTTCGACCTTTTTCAAGCCTGTAATTACGTATCGAGTTTCGTTTGTTAAGTTAAGGAGACACGTGTCGTCGTCTTAGACTGACGTAATTCGATCCTAAAAGAAATTTCGAGTCGTTAGTAATTAACAGTCTCCTATGCTAAGAGAATTGGAATGTACTTAAATTCAATCATAAATGACACGTTCGCGCTGTTTCATAAATCACTTCAGATCAACGGCAAGAACTGTCGCGGATACATATTTTCGTCGTAGATTGGTGCTCCTGTCACCGAACCGAAACGCATCCAATGTACCAAACCCTATGATCGCGTTCCAAATATATTAAAAAGTCGCACCAGTCAAGAACACTATAGCCGATAATACATGGAGTACAAAAAGTAGCTAAATATGACGATCGTTTTCGTATTACGAACAAAGTGTCGTTTTGCCATTAAGCAAAACACGTTTAATCTTAGGTAGCTTGGATTTGAGCGTAAAGTTCCTCGAGCGGCGGCACTTCCGGTATTGGATCCCGCCAATACGCGAAAGAACTGAATTCATCCGCGGCATCCTGCCTTCGAGGTGGGAACAGATGATCAACTATGTAGCTCATGTTCGAGTATCTGGAAAAAATAACAAGAATAATTTTGCGTGTTATTATTGCTCATTTTACGCTACGTACGGTGATGAAGGTCGAAAAAAACACAGAAGGCAGAGGGCATACGGGGGCATGTTTCGTTACTGAGTTGGGCGTTATAAGGAAGTTTGAATGAATGGAAATTTAAATAAATATTAGGAGAAAAATGTGCCCAACTCTAGTCACAAAAGGTGAGAAACGCCCGCGCACGTTCCACTTAATTTAATACAAGGGACACATTGTCGACAAGATATACATCCATTTGATCGTGTTACCTCGATAAGATCAAGGTCGTAAAATGTATGCACGGAATGATTGTTAAGGTGTAATCAAGACTACCTGTGCCTCCATCGAGGAAAAAACAAAATCCATTGGATTGCAAGCTTTTGCGACTCGATGGAATCTGAACGGTCGAGCGAAGAGATTCTGTCCAGCAGAAACTTCTCATGCAAAAAGTTAACGGTGAATTTGATCGAGAAATGACTGTTCAGCGAAACTTGAAGAAGCGATAACTAGGATTTCTCTCCATGCGCAAATTTGCAACTTGCATAGGTAATATGTTCGAAGTACTTGGTTGAAAATTCGTGCACAGTCAAGAAAATGTACAAACCGTTTCTATTTTTCTACTGTTTGTCATAGTACACATCGACGCATCTCAAACATTTTGTTTCGAGAATGTTCAATATGCGCTTGGTGAACGTATTATTAATTTCAAATAAACTTGCGCAGGTTATACGTAGCGACAAAATTCATTCGGATTGTATCATAACACATATAGGCGATGACAAAGTTAGGATCGCTAAAAATGAATGGACCGGTGAAGATGGAAATGATAAAAAAGCAACTGTGTAACAAGTGCTTACCCTATAAATCATAAGAAGATAGAAGTTGTTGCACAACCAAATACCTCAAAACATACTAGTCACGACAAACTAATGGAATTAGAGTACTAGCTATAACCACCCTCGAAAGACCATTGCCATTGGAAAAGTTATTTTTATCTAAACGTGCAGGTACTAACTCTCCTCGTAAATCTCACATGTAACGCTATGGAATATGCCTATACTATAATAACTATAATATGCCTAACACAACCCTAACACCTACATACCGATATACGTTTCATTGTGTACAAATTACATACGTGACGCGTATGATTGATCTAACATCGACTCACTAAAAAACTATAAATTTATCGCTAATTTTTTTTTTTTAATAAAAAATACATTGTATGGAATATACTATTCCAGTCATGAGGTAGCAAGTCAATACGTATGAAATAAAATTCAGTACCAATGGCACTACTATACTGTTCTGCAATTGTATCGTTATCGAAACATAATCAACTGAACTAATAGAATGAAACAGCTATTATGGTTGTGTCGCCATCAGTAGGTGTTTCGCACGGGCAGTGGCGGGAATAACTCATTGACGATATCGCACTGACATGCGTAGCTGCAATCACAGAAATATCCGACCTATCAGTATATCCTTTCTTTTCAATCACCAGAATGTAAACACGTGTGCCTTTTTCGCTTTCGCAAATACATTCGATACGTAGGTTCCTGGTTCCTTTTGCGTCCAGATTACCATTAACAAATGCTAGTCGAAGGAGCAGTTTATTAATTTTCATTCGAATCACATTCAGCCCAAAACGCTAGACTGACTCCTCGACGAACTAAATGCTATTCTATCGCGTAAAAATGCACTAATGGGCGCATAAACTTGTCAAACTAATATGTAAATCATGCAACAGACTTTAACGTGTTTAGACATCTCGATAATCGAACCGATGGCTTCAGAACCGCATACAAAACAATAAAAATTAATATCAAATATTGAACTAAACGCTATGTATGCGTGTTCATCTATTTAGTCGAACAGTACTAAAGTGTAAATTAGTAGAAAGAACAACGATAATGAAAGTACATGGTTACTTACGATGATTGGAATGTCTGCGTCAACTCGTGTTTTAATTCACCTCTGTGATTTATAGTGAATATCCGCATAGTCGGAATTCCTACAGCTCGATATGCCCAAACATCCTAAAAAAAAAAAAGTTAAAGAAATTTGATATTAAATATATAATTCGAATAAAGTTCGGTAACAAAGATTAAGAAAAATATGTACATTAATTCTGTTTCCGTAACCAGCGTAGAAAGGCTTCGAGCCTTCAGGAAACAATGCTTGAATATCGCTGAGACAGGATATCTTGAACTCTTCGGGTTTCTTCTCGATGACTTCGCGGTGGAATGCTGAGATTAAGCTGGTAGGGTTCAAAAGCAACGGCCCTTCGGGCAGCGACAGGTCTCCCTGCTTGATGCTCTTCAGGTATTCTCTGGTAACTTTGGCTTGTCCAATCGCTCTCGCTGAGAGGTATAGCAATTTGTAACCGTTGTTTTTAATTTTCGTGAACAACTGAGCGACTCCCGATTGAGCCCAGTCTTTGCCAACGATCGGCAGTATGTGACCCAGTACATCAGACTTCGTTATAGTGCCGTCGATGTCGGAGATGACGACCTTGTCGTCCCATCTCCATTTGTAAATATGACATTTACAACGGGTCGTGCCTTGATAAGCCGTTGTTACGCTGAACACAACTTCGTTGGCTCCGTCTTTTAAATTTAAACTCGCCTGGCGAAAAACAAATAACACGTCATGAGTCACAAGAGTTTATTATTATTTTATCGCAATGCGTAATGTATCGAATAACGGTACGAATACGTACTATTTGCACGGACGACAGTCTCAAAGTTTTACGGTATTTTTCGGTAGATTCATAATAAGATCTCCTTTCTTTGGGTATCTTGACTCCTTGCGATTTATTTTGGTTACTGTCAGAATCCTCGCTGCCACTGTACCCCTCGCCTTCCCTTTCTTGAGATTTCTCAGTGTCGACGATTTCTGACATTAAAGTTGTACATTGTTCCACAGTCTCAGTCTCAACGGACATGGAGTCAACGTTCTGATCAGTCTTTATTTCCCTGCGTGACATTTCGTCAATCGGAGTGCTTTCCTTCGTTTCGATCAATTGTTCTGAAGATTGTATCCTAACTCCGTCGGCTGTAACGTTAGGGATAAAAGTTATTGCTTGGTGTAAAAGTATGATTGAAAATTGACGTTTTTCGGCGAATACAAATAATAAGAACCTTACTTTGACTAAGTTCCTCAGATTTTTTAGGCGGTTGAGTAGAACGTCTCCATAAAAACCACGAACTGTAACCGCTACGAATTTCAGGCTTGCCACTGTTATTCTCCTTTTTCTCCTCGTGCATCGGCAACGGCATGCATTGCGCGTACAAATTTTCTATTGTACCTTGCGGCAAGTGTCTTTGGAAAACTGCATAGGTCATTACGATCGGGCAAGCGGTAGACCAATTGTAAAATTTGTCGTTAATCTTTACAACTAGATTCGGGTTCTCGTATAATTTTGGATCCGAGCAAATATCCTCGAAATGAAGCAAATTTTGGTGAAAGGCTTCTTTGCCTGGACCATTTTCGGAGTCTAAACCACCACAAAGGGATAAACTAATATCCATATTGCTGTCAAATACAGAATGTTTTGGTTCCTCAAAGTCGCTGTCCAATGATTTTGGCCCACCCATAGCACTCTCAACGCTGTTTGGACTTTGCGGTAGACTTGGTCCATTACCTGATTCGGTATCTTCTTCGTCCATTGCTTTCCCGTCTGAAAGAAAAGAAACCTGATTATTTCAATTTCTGCATTTTGGACACGTTACCTGACAACCACAATTCCATGTGTTATAAATATCAATACTTGAAATATTAGTAGTCATTTACACAATAAATTGGCATACGTTGTAAGTACTTTAATCAAATGAAAAAGCAAAAACATTCCAGAGTGTAGCAATTTTTAGCAAGACGTCACACATTATATTAATAAAGCGATTAGTAAGTATAACAAAATAAACTAAACCAGAACAATGAATCATCCGCTATTTATTTATACCTTTAACCGCCGTTGGACCTCTGTGAGATGAAGGGAAATAGAGAGCAGCGACTTCGGGATCCAGTTCGTCAGCATTAATATCGCTAAGATAAATTCCCTCTGATTCCGGGTTGTGTCTAACACGAGAGGTCTTCTTCATAAACGAGAACATACCACTGAGCATTGATCGGTGTGCCTCCGCTACCATTAAAAAAGCAGTTAGCAAAATGTTAGTCTGAAGCGTGTGATTCGATGCTTATTACGAATTCGTGTAATAATGAGGAAGAATGTGAAGGTTAGTATTTGACGATACATGACATTACAATTGAGAACAAGAAAATGAATTCATTTAAATGCGCAAACATCTGCCCAATTAATTTCCTTAACAATATATGTACGAGACAATCGATTTAACAAGATGTAAACATTGTGCACGATGGAGCAATAGAAAGAAATATAAACGAGTTTACTAACTGTTGTTCGGTTGATTGACAGCGATCGATGAATTTAACGAATTTCTGTGAGACGAGTGTGTCGTGTCGAGAGGTAGACTTGGCAATTCTCCCCATCTCCAACTCTGTTGATGACTCTTGTCTTCTCCTTCTGTGCCTTCCTGCGTGATCTTGCGCATCTCAAATTCTGTGTCAGACTGAACAGGTGAACATGGCCTGGAATCCTGATTCCTATTAAATGCGATGATAATAAAAGAGTGCGATAATTAATTTAACATGTAGAGTTTCGTGAATGGAATTCCCACAATATGTATAGTACAATATTATAAATATATTTTAACAGACTTACTTTGTAACTTCGGTATCACTGAAGAAATGGAAATCCGTTTCAGGACGTTTATCCGCCGTTTCCTGCACTGACGTCATAGTTTCAGCAGAAGTGTTTTTCAATTCTGTGACTGGATTTGGCCCCTTTAACATCTTTAATTAATGTACATGTCAATAATCAATGCTATAAATAAAATTGAATTGTTTATTCGTATAACTTACAGATTCGCTGAGCGATTCGTCCGGAACAGATGCATCGTTTTCGCTCACTTCCGTCTGGCTGCTGCTGCCGTTGCTTGTTTTTCTATGAGATCCTTTTTTCTTCATGCTCTTCCTCTTGCGTTTTCTTTTCGTCGAATTACTGTTCTTGTTTTCCTCGACGCTCTCATCCTTCGAATTCTTTTTACATAACAAGTTCGATTCATCGCTAGACTTTTCCTTCCCACTGCTTTGCTCGTCGTTCGTGATCGGTCTGAAGTCGTTCTTTACCACGCTAATTTTGCGAATTCTGTCGGAAGAAGTCACAGCTACGAACGATTTAGGCGTCGACGCAGCTGGATGCGTTTCATCGTCGTTTATACCATCCATATCAAAAATTTCTTCCTCCGGTTTCAAGGAATCCCGTTTCACATCTTCTTTTATTTTCCAATCGCTCAACAATGCCTTCTCAAACTTTTGCCTCTGTTCTGCAGGCAATTCAGGGAAATTTTCTTTGAATAATCTTTCCTTGTCTTCGGTTTTCAGAGCCGAATATTGTTCGCGAATCATTTGCTGTTTCTGCAACGTCGATATATCGGCAAAATGTTTCCTGAACATTTCGTCCCTCTCTTCCACAGTTAAAGAAGCAATTTGGAGCCATTTTTCTCTATGTTCTGCTGGAAGATCCGAAAACTGCTCGATTAAGAATTTTTCCCTTTGGTTGGGCGGTAGAGCAGACATCTGCTCCCATTTCTCTTTCTCAATGGATAAAACGGATTCTATAAGAATCTTATCTCTCTGCTCTTGAGGAAGATCAGAGAGTATGTTAAACTGTGTCGGTGGGAAACAGTTGTCATCTGGAATAGGCGAACAAGCCAGATGAGGTGGAATTTCTGTGTCTGTTGGAGAACCGTCAGAGCTAACTTCCTCTACAAAGAAAGCTTCTCCTGAGTCTCCCAGTTTCATGTGAATTTGCCTTGGTTCTCCATTTATTTCTATGTCCACCTATATAAATATATAAAAAAAAAAAATAGTTGACAAACTCTTGAACAAAGTTATGTTGTGATTATCATGCTCTATAAAATTTTAAGTTCTATTGCTGACATTAACTACAAATCATTCAGTTAGCGTGTATTAAGTATGCCAAGTGATTGTTATGCATGTCATCGCATATAATTTGACATTTATCCATAGTTCTCATGTCATCTGTTTATAAGAATATGAAATAGCCAATCATTGTTGTCTAGCGTATCTAATATTGAAACAGAATTGATATACGTAATACCAATAACAGATAGTGTCCTCTAAATGCAAAACAATATTGATTCCATATGTAGTTTAAAGAATTTTATAGATTTTATGGACATATTCTATGCTCCTCATTATATTCATTAATCAGATCAAATAACTTTACAAGTTAATTGTATATAAGATACTTGCTTACATATATTTTCATCTTACAATAAGAATTAATAACTGGGTCTTAGAAACAACAAGAAATCGGGATGCAGAATGGTAGAAATTTTCAAAAAGTATCCATGGGAGAACTTTCTAAGTTATCAAGTGGCGTAAGAGTTAATTGTACGTAAGATACTTGCTTACATAAATTTTCATTTTACAATAATAATTAACAACTGAGTCTTAGAAACAACAAGAAATCGGGATGCAGAGCGGTAGAAATTTTCAAAAAGTGTACATGGGAGAATTATCTAAGTTAACAAGTGGCATAAAAGTCTGTATAATTTTTTATTAAAAAAAAAAAAAAAATTGACAAGCACTCACCACTTTTTCCCTGGAACGGAGAACGCCAAGTTTTCCGAAACGCACGTGAAAAGGCGAGCAAGTGAAGGATCCGTCCGGTTGTTCGACGACGACGACGTCTATGGCACCGGTCAACGTCGCCGCGTTGATCTCGTTGTAGAAGTCGCGAAAGTTGCTGATGAATTTACCGATGTAGTTCATGCTGTACATGTTTGATCGATATACGGCTAGAGCCACTCTTTAAACGAATTACTGGTGAAAGATTTCACCGCGTCGCGACGTCTTTTATCGAGTTGCTTCAAAGCTGCCGCGACAGCGAAGGGACGTATCCCCTTAGAGGGCCTCCGCGAAGAAAGACGCACTGCTCGAAGTAAATCTCGTTCGAAAATTTACCTAACCATGCCGAGACAACGATTTTCGACGACATTCATGGAACACGCGAAACACGACGATTCCTCGTTGAAACAAATTGGAAACTATCGTCAACGCTGGAACCGAGATTTGACAGTTTTCTGATCACTGATCCCCCCCCCGGAGAGTCGGTTGAGAACTATCAGATTCTCGAAGCCGGGTAAATACGTCGATCGAATAACGTACACAAGCGAGTCTTTCGAATGACCGTGTAGCACAGTTTGTCCACCGAAGCACGCAATTTACGAGCACGCGTTCGAAGTCGAAGGACAAGGAGAGCGATTCCTAGAAAAGCGGAAATTCGTAACACAGATCGAATGGGAATCCTTTGTTCTTCGAAGGTTCGTTGAGAAATCCGCCCGACCACCAGCAGACGGTAGTCGCAGTTGACGTTAAGCGGTCACGTGCCACGCCTCGGCCAATCCGAGCACCGATACGCGTCGGTCAATAAGACCCGATGCCACGTGACGAGATTCACTGTTTACCGCGTTCTTTGAATCGCACTTCGGACCTGAAACAGAGAAACAATGACGGTCATTAGTCAGCGGGACTAATTTTATTCGGGACATTTATAACACGCTCGTACAGTGCCGTGTGTCGTTATTAGCGCAGACCAATTCTCGAAATAAGATTAGTTGTAGAGGTGAATATTAACCCTTTGCACTTGAGGCCTTTTTTTTTTTGCTTTCTTAGCATTCTATTGTCACGAATACTAAGCTTAGATTGACTTCGAAAATGAGATCTCTAATTTGAGATTTGAAAATCAGGTCACCTTTGCCTAACGATACTCATTTTATTGACACTGAGTTCCAAAGAAATTAAATCTAAAAAAAATCTAGTGGTGACTAAGAGTCACCTCTCAAGTGCAAAGGGTTAACCATAACATTGTTACCTCACGCCAGTGATGGGCAAAACCCTAGGCTTCGAATAAACCTGAAGTTTTGCCGATGTGTTTGTCTCGTTTCTTTCTTTGGAAAATGTTCAAAAGAGGAAACGAGACGAACATGTCGGCAAACTTCAGATTTATTCGAAGCCTAGGGTTTTGCCCATCACTGCCTCACGCAAACATACGACCACGTGATTTCCATCATAATACGCTAGACTTAAATCTGACATAACGCCTTTATACTTTAGAGAAACTCGAGTGTTTGAAACGACTTCTTTCGCATCTGTGACTAAAATCTTATTCAGAGTGTCGCTCTGTGCCAATACTTATATTCGTTATATTCGTCTTCGAGCGCTATTACAAAAGTCTCGTCTCTCGTTGCAAGCCCCTCCATGGTTCCCTACCGAATGACGTATTCCTTCCCTATTCTAATCGTTCTTGAACGCTTCGTCAATAACGCGGCTAGAAGTTTCAACGCGAATCCAATTTCGGCGAGTGTCACGCAGCGCGAATCGTGATACATGCGAAATCCTACAAGCGCGAACTTAAAACGAAGCTTAACGTTACGTAAGCTCCACGCGCTTGCTTCGCGTTAACACGTCAAAGGTTACGGATTTTAGTAAAATCATATTACACTTCGTCGTGTTTATCATTTTTTTTTTTTTTCAACAAATTGATCGTTGAACTCTCACATTGGAAATATTCCAACCGTGCCGTCGCCAACACCTTGGATTTCAAAATTTGCTCCTTTTTTAGTAAATTTACCAATACCGGAATTTTACGTATACCTATGAGGGGTCATTTGACCCCTTGTGATATACACGTTGATTTTTAGAAAGACATTCTTCATTTACTAAAGGAAATAATTCGCGATGTAACTTCCGATTACTAACGAAATTACTAGTATAAAATAGTCGATTAAAGAAATATTTATGTGCTTCCTTTCCGTTCATAAGACATTCTATATTTACTAAAGGAAATAATTCGCGATGTAACTTCCGATTACTAACGAAATTACTAGTATAAAATAGTCCATTAAAGAAATATTTATGTGCTTTCTTTCCGTTCATAAAATTTTAGCAGAATTGTGGCAGAGAATTCATCTGGTTGTAATTTTCGTCGTAACATAATTTTGCATGCATGGTTCAACGTTCTCGTTCCACGAATGTGTTCGTTGCTAGGAACCATTCGTTCAATCCGAAGGGCTTCGGGTGCCCTCGGCTTTTCGCTCATCGGCGTAGATCGCTATACAGTGACGTAACTTGGCACACTACAAGATACACTTTCGAGTAATTACGAAATCTAATCAGTGAAAATAATTACGCGAAGTTGTGTGTGTTTGTAGCTTCTTATCTCGTACCATACCGATTGAACTGTGTGTTATTCTTTTTCACTGTTAGTAGTAATAACTTATTACGTTGTATTTGATATCAAGGGCATTGTTATTATTTTCTGTGCAATTAGAACTTTACCGATACAAACATTAAAGCAATGTACATCGACTACTTAATATATTGTTATATAATTTTATTATATCTCTTCGCTTTCAAACCTACAAAGAGCGTCAACAAATTTATCGATCTCAATTTTATCAGTTTCTGTGGAAATGTACGCTTAGATATGATAATTATGTTTTCTTAATTAACTTTTTAACGTTATTTTATCCCGCCCGTATCCAGACGTTCTTAAACCACGTATCGTTTGCTCGACTCCCGAGTAATATTTTCGATTTAATTGTAATCATTTCGTGCTCGTGGAGAGTGGAAATGTTGTAACAAATTTTGCGCGTTCGAGACCGGCAGCAGTCGTCTCTGTTCATTCAATGAACGTCATTGCATAAGGATCGTATTTTATCGCGAGAAATGTCCGCAGATAATTGCGAATAAATTTAGAACGAAAGATTAGTAAGCGTCGAGAGTATTCGAAACAGCGAATTTCATAAATTCGGGGATAGTATATGAAATGAAATTACGTGAAGTGAAAAGCGTAGGAAAACTATGTTCCAACTGTTCGCTGTAGATAATGTATTACTCGCAGGTACGTATTGCGTAAAACTGGGCAGACCCGAAACTCTCTAGAATACTCTAGATGACCAAGAGTGACAAGTTGGACGAATTTCAAGAAATTCAATCGTTAGAACAATATTCTCTCGAGATTATTCGGAATTTTCCCGTGTGACGTTTCCTGTCTGTTGTATCGACTCTTTGCCTCTCTCTCTTTCTCTCTCCTCGCAATGACATTGAGAGACCAGGTGTAAACATCGTTAGCGCCCGGCAGAGTTCAATCGTTGACAGTCAATGTCGTCGATCGTGGCGCAAATTCAACTCGTTTCGACGTTGCGAAATCTATGCGGAATATTCGGGAGTATTTTCACGAGATCGACGACTACGTATCGAGAATGGGAAATAGGGAAAGGTCGCAGTAGTCGCGGCTCGTAGAGGACGCCACCCAAAGGCTTCGCTGAGAACACGGAAGAAGAGGAAAAAAACAGCCGTTACCGAGTAGGAACAGCGTCTCTTTGTTGCGAGTCATGAGTTGCTCGCTCAAACGTTGGAAATAACGGTTCGCGATATGCATAGGTTATGTCTGGGTTAGCGTTACAAATATACAGGGTGTCCAAAAAATGTTGTAACACCTTGAAAGGGATGGTTCGGGAGGTGATTTGTAACAACTTTTTCCTTAGCGAAAATGTTGTCCGAGGCTTCGTTAAGGAGATATTAACGGAAAACCCCGACCAATCAGCGCGAGTATGCCGGATTGAGCGGCCGCTGTAGCGAAGGCTACGCGCTAAGCGGCCGCGCTCATACGCTACCGCTGGCGCTCCACCAGCATACTCGCGCTCTGATTGGTCGGGGAGCGCGGCTACCTAGCGCGTAGCCTTCACTACCATGGTCCACGCTCCAACGGTATACTCGCGCTCTGATTGGTCAGTGTTTTCCGTTAATATCTGCTCAACGAAGTCTCGGACAACATTTTCGCTAAGGAAAAAGTTGTTTAAAATCACCTCCCGAACCACCCCTTTCAAGGTGTTACAACATTTTTGGGACACCCTGTATATAATATCGTAGCTAATTCTTTTACGACATACAAAAGTAACAGCGAAAAGGGCTGCACTTTACTTTGGCGGACCTAAAATTTTTAAGTTTCTTTTACATAATCCTGTAGATTTTGTCGAGAAAAATCCGGAAATGCTAGTTTTAAGGCGCGGAATTCACTGGTTCACAAGTTATGAGCAGTTAAAAGTGGCATTTTACCATATTTGGCTGACACTTTCAACGCCATATTGTCTTGTAGCTATATCCTATCGGTAAAACAGATTCTCGATGGTGACGGACTACATTATGTACTACTTTTATATTGTTATGGCTATTTTCGAAAACTGTCATATTTCGAATTAACAGAGTTGCTTTGGGCCTATTTTCTCGAAAAGTATACGGCAGTAAATTTTCTCGAATAGGTGTGAGAATTCTAACCTTCTATACTTTGGTGTTTAGTTTCTATGAGATTTATTTATAAAAAGAACTATGTTAGTATAGTTCAACGGTCAAGTCACAGGCATCCGTGGTTAGCACCGACACCCGTCTGAATTTTACGAAACCAATAGGGTTGACTGTCCACATTTCCCTTAACACAGGACAGAATACATGATGTTTAATGTTTGTTTATTTAAGTGCGTAGGAACTCCTACATTGCACTGTCTCATTGATACATTCGTGTTAAATGTCACGTCTTATAACTGGACTGCGGATCTTTATGCAAAATAAAATCATCTTCGCGAAAGTGCCTAGAAAAATTGAACCTAAATAGGAAATTATTTTATTCTGCAAATATTACAACATGAACTTTACTTTCAATCTTTTTCATATTCTTGCATATTGTTTGCATTTTGTAGTTTCTTGCACATTCAAATTTCCTATAAATGCACAAAAATCCGCAGTCTACTTATAACCTACAATTACAAGAATAAACTTGAATCTATTATTAAATCTATTTCTTTTAATTATTTAAAAGAAAAGAACTACGATTCCTATCATTTGTTTCTACCGTATCGTCATCGAGCACCACCGGGAAATACCGCGATCGATGGACGATGACCGTTGATCCACGAACGTGGCAATTGCGACATTGTACGGAGCTTCTACATGGCCTGTACTTCGCTTTATCTACCAAGCATTATAATCGCGTTACTCATCGGACCGAGAGTGACTCGCGACATTTTCTCACCGTGGGATGAAATTATTATTACCTCATCTCTCTTTCCGCTATAACGAGAAAATCTGACAAATTCTAAATCAATATTGAGCAAGTTTAGAAACGCGTAGCCAGCATTTCTAAACGAAACGGAGTGCGATTGTTCTCCGTGCATAATTCCGTTCCGATAGGCAACCCCTTGCTCGTTGCATCAGATTACGACGCGAGTTTATGTAAGACCAGATTGACGGTTAATCGTGTACGGAGCTCAACAGCTGTTCGGACGAACAACGTGAAACCTGCTCGCGAATAACGCAGAACCTGCTGGCGAAAGTAAGTCGTTTGTAAACGCGACCTGCACCGGTCGCTCCTATCCCTCTTGAAACCTCGCGTTCTGATTTTACTCGAAAATGGACAAAGTTATCGTACAATAGATAACGAAAGAAATTTGCGACCTCTGTTCGACCTCGCAGCTATATCGTTTGCGTGAAATGTTTCTTTAATCCTTTTATCCGATTGAAATGTATTTAAAATCGGATGTTCAGCGGTGCGTAGTTAACACTTTATCTACCGAGCTATTTAGAAACAGACTTTAATTAAAAAAAGAATAATAACAAATAATTCCTCCTCCTACTCCTATTCCTGACAATAATTCCTCTATACTGTTACTGGGTACATTGAAAGCCAAGTCTGTTTCCAAACCAGGGATTCGAACCTTAACCCGTACCGGGTTCCGGTACTTCGTATTATAGAATAACCCATCTAACCAGGTAACACAAGACATCTGTAACCCGAGTAACCCGGTTGTATGCGCGTTATAATAATACAGTAAAGACCATAGTTATTACCATGCTTCTAAACGATAATCAATTTTATTTCAATATTGTCTGTTTTTTACTCTACTGTCCATGCGCGAGAAGAAGGTCATGCAAGTGCTTACATTTACTCGTATGTGTGTGTGTTCATATTTTGTATGTATTTATTCCGTCTTTAACTTATGTCTGTTCATTGTACATTTATTATGCCGAATAATTGTTGAAGTTTAAAAAGAAAGTACAAATACCGTTTCTAACAACACTCTAAAATTAATCAATCCTACATTCATTACATACTCGTACATTTTAAACGATCTAGTTTCATTTGATTTGAATATTGCCTGTGAGTTCACATATCTTTTGACTTGTCTAGATGCCTAGGATGTCTTCTTCTACTAGTAACCCACTCCGAGCAGGTTAACGCGTTGACCGCCAAACGTATATTCTTAAAAATTTCTGCTAATATTAAATATTATTTAGACTACTGAAATCTATGTAATCAAACATTTATCGTGCTATTTATTTTTGTAACTACATCAAAATTCATGAATTTCATTTAAATTCATCTCCATTGATGTCAACTTTTCAGAATAAATCTTTTTGGTTCTTGAGTGAAACCCATGCATGGGTGACATGGCAATCTACGTGTTAACCCGCTCTTCCTACAATTCAAGAACCGTTCCTTCGTGGTCAGTATGGGTTACAGTAACCTTCCCTTCATTAACCGGGTTTGGGTTAGGGTTCAGCAGCGGTTCGAATCCCTGTTCCGAACGCTGAACATTGTTCGTAGACAACCATCGACACGGTGAATAAATTCGAATAGCTAATTATTGCAATTAAAAAGCGTAAAAATAGGCTCCCGGTAAATAAAGTGTTAAGTATTGAAAAAGAATTCACGAAGCGAGAATAAAGCATCGAAAGGA
The DNA here is from genome assembly GCF_026283585.1 of Hylaeus volcanicus. NCBI lineage: Eukaryota > Metazoa > Arthropoda > Insecta > Hymenoptera > Colletidae > Hylaeus > Hylaeus volcanicus. The sequence goes on from NC_071980.1 coordinate 10,311,627, forward strand.
ATAGATAATTGAAGCCTTCAGAAAAACGGTTGGTTAGAAAGAGAAACTCTTACGTGCGCGCGAGTAGGCAGTAAATAAATAGACGAGTCATGAAATTGCCGTTGGTCCCAGGTTGCGTGTCGCCACGGTCGATTAGAAGGTACGCGAGTATCGAGAAAAATCGTAGCTTCGCCTTCGAAAGAATCGTGACGCTGTATCAACGGCCGATAATGGCGTCGGTTTCCTTTTCGCACCAAGTACGATTGTTCGAATTCGCGGGGAGAAAGGAACGTTTTACCGAGTTCTGGCCGTTCGCTTTCAGAAACAAGCGGACGGACGAAATACCTCGAAGGAAACTGTTGGATGACCAGATTGCGGCTACTAGCTCGTACTATACCCGATACGATTCTCCTTAGAAAAGATAGGAACTTAAAAGATAGGAATTTTCGTTGTACGTCAACTATACGTTATAAAAAACTAATCATTACAATAAATTATTAGTATCATTACAATAAATGATTGTAGGAATTAATTCTGTAAATTCATCGTTGACTTATAAAGAAAAACCAAACAAGTTTTAATTTCATCTTCGTTCTTGCCTTGTCATCTATTATAATAAAATAGCCAATAAATATTTCTACTTTTAATTTCTCCTTCGTTCTTGTCTAGTTATCTGTCATAATAAAATAGGAAATAAATATGTCTATTTAAACTAAAGTCCTAGATAAAGACACAGAATTAATGTCTACTCTGCAGGAGACGGCTCCATGGAAGGTTAACGTCTAACACGAGTTAGAGAACGGCACCTAAATTGGACGACGCATAGCGTCTGTTCCTGGATATGGAATCAACGGGGTTACGAGTTTCTTGCCCTGACTCAAACAGACCGAAAACGACGTAGTTGGTAATAGAATTATAGACATCGTAAAGTAGCGCTAGACGTCGACACGGTACTGCGTTCACCTTCGAACTATTTTTTCCAAGTATGCTAATTTGCGTATGCGCTGATGAAAAATTGCGTTTTTTCGCTACGCACGTGCGATGTGTACCGGTTAATTGTAATTTATTATGTAGCAGTCGAGAACTCGAGAATAACAGATGACTCACGTAACGCCCGAGAGTTCGACGTACAACGATTCGAAGAATCGCGTCTAGTCTACCGCCGACGTTTACACCGTTTACTTTCTTTCGATAAGAATTCGCGCGATGACTAATCGAAAATCTAGCGTGGAAAACGAGACTACTTAATAGTCGTTTGTCTAAACACGTAGCTCGTCGCGGTGACGAACGACTCCAACCTCAAACCGGAAGCGGCTTCGTAGAGAATCGTTAAACCTCGCGATTAACCTATCCGCGAACGCTGTACCGTGTTCGATGCAATGGAATTTTAAACGATTTATTTAGTTATTACTAGACTGCGGATCTTTATGCAAAATGAAATCTTTGCGAATGTACCTACGAAAATTGAATCTTAGCAATTTCAGAATTTGCACACTGGCAATATTATAATATGAACTTTACTTTCAACATTTTTGTACATTATTGCATACTGTGTGCATTATGTAGCTTCTTTCACATTCAAATTTTCTATAAATGCATAAAAATCCGCAGTCCGGTTATTACCGTATCCAAATTTCGTGCACTTATGGGCACGAACTAATTTAGTAAATCAGGGCTTCTTAAATTATAGGTCGCGTGATTTTAATGTAAAACATTTAATATTCTCTTTTATTTACGTTATTGCGAAAAACGCAGTTTTTATGAAAAATAGGGTATTATCATTTTTCTAGCTATAATAAATGCAATTTAACAAATTTTCGTGCAATTTTTAATATCGCATTTTTGTATGTTTTTAAACAAATTCTAAAACTATATTTTTTCATATGCGTACATATATATATATATGTGCATAAATGCAATTTTGCAACTTTTCGTGCAATTTTCAATGTCGCATTTTTGTATGTTTTTAAACAAATCTTAAAACTATATTTTTTCATATGTATACATATATACATATATACATATGTACATACATATACATATATATACATACGCAATATATGCATACATATATACACATATATATACATACGCAATATATACATATATATAGATATACACATGAAAAAATATAGTTTTAGAATTTGTTTAAAAACATACAAAAATGCGACATTGAAAATTGCACGAAAAGTTGCAAAATTGCATTTATTATAGTTACAAAAATGATATATCCTATTTTTCATCGAAACTGCATTTATATTGTGTGTGTATGTGTATGTATATATATATATATATTGTTACATAATCAATGTGAAGAGAATCACAATCATAAGTAGGATCGTGAATAAAAAAAAGATTAAGAAGCCCCGTAATAAATATATGCTAAACGTAACCAAAATTTGTTTTTTAGATTGTTGTACGTCATAAATTCATCAAAGTCACAGTCTGATTATTACACGATATCTACCGCGTGCTTTTAAGGACAGTAATAACGCTAATAAGTTGGTCTCAAATGTGTTAAAATCGATCATCGGCAGAAAATCGATTGCACAGGTGACGCGCGACAATCGACGAGCGTCCAACGAGAACGTCCACGCGAATCCAATTTTGGAACGCGGCAGTTATTTCTATTAACCAGTTAGACATCTCTTTGCCGTTTAATGGCCGAACCAGAACGCTGTGTTCGACGGGTGATTAATGGCATGAGAAAATATCCGGGTTCCACAACGATTGGCCACTGCCCAGATCAATTCGTAGACTTTGGACTTGACACTGAACTTGCCGAATTGTTCCTTTGAAGACGATTTTCTCTATTAGCGCGAATTAAATACAGCGATGACGGTTTTTATTTTAAAATATATCTTTCAGTGATCGATATGTTTTTATTTCAAAATATTAGATTGTCCCAAAAGTTTCTTTCGCTTTATTAATTAGTAATACATGGCCAATAGTTTATGTTTTATGTTATATTACTGAATTGTGCACGACTCATTTTGTTCCATTACTGTTACAACATGAATATCTATGAAATTAGATTGTCTATTTATATAAACACGACCACATCAAATAATTGAGTGCAACTCGCGAAAGAAACTTTCAGGACAACCTACTATATATACATCGTTCAGTGATCGATATCTGTTTTCTGTCGAACTCGAACAAGTCTCGAAGAAGAAGTGTCGAAAAAGCTGTGCTTTTCCGTCGAAACAGCGAAACAGCGAAACAGCGAAACAGACGAAATGGATCATTATTATTTCAAAGATTTCTCAAGAAAGAAATTCTTGATATTTAGAATAATAAAATGCAACTAAGTTAGCTAGAAGTTCTTTATGCAGTGGACATGGCAACACCGACAACGGCCTTGAGCTTTGCTCGAGTCGACGAAAATAAGATCAAAGCAGAGAAATTGTCTAGAGATGAGTTTCACAGAAACCGGTGACAACCGGTGCTCAGTGAGCGCAAAGACGGGCTACCGAATTATGCAATCGCCTTTCTCGTTTCCGGTTTCCCCGAAACCGGAAGCTCTGGCGCAATCTTCCGCGAGAACACTTGGTTTACGGATTTATAGGCCTGCCAGATTTAAATAGGTCTCCAAATCATTCAAATATTCCTAAACTCGCAGGACCGAAGGGAAGCGTGTAACGCGAACTAAAGTTTGGAATAGGTTCGAAGTCCGACTTCGTTACTCCCTAATTTACCGGAAAAATATATCGCGTATCAACGTATAAACTTCCTTCATCCGAAAATAAACAACAAAGAAAAATGTACGATACACAAATTCCTCTTAATCGAAATAAATAAATTATACCGTTTCCCTATTATTTTTTACACGTCGCTAAATTTCTGGATGTACCACTGCCGGTGGTCTCTGCCAACAGAAAAACGTTTCGCAATCCGCCAACGCTATACGTGCAGAAGACGTACACTCGCGTGTATTTCCCACTTGATGTTTTCATTCATAAACGCTTACACCGTCATTCATGCGCGAAACAAGATCATCGGAGCGAGAGAGACATCTCCGTCGCTTCGACGACGATTATTCGTACTCACCGAATCGAAACGTTGAGAAGGACCTCGACCAGGAAGAAAAACCAGCGGATTCACCGTTCGATCGTAACCCTCCTACGCCGCGACGCCAGCATGGGTAAAAATAAAGCTCGAGGAAGATTTCGAGAAAGTTTCGAGAAAGATTTTCGCGATACCACTGATATACCGTTCGCCTCTCTGGGACGTATTCGTCCCGCGAACGAACTTTCGGAATATTTCTCGGAACAATGGAGAAGGAGGTCCCGCGTGAGCTCCGCAGAACCGTTTCGCGCGAGCAACCGAGTCGAACTGAGCCACCGACGCGAGAAGCCACGAAATAACACGGCGGTTATCGCGCGCGCGAGATCGCGCCAACGCGATTGGTCGTGAGTCGGTGCCGAACAAAGGTATTGGTACGATCAGTTTGTCGAGAAATTACGTGTTAATTTTAAAAAAGAATTATCTACCCATTTAAACACAATTTATTTTAAAGTAGCTGTAATTGGAAACGGTGACTCTTGTCAGAGTCGAATTCGGGGGAGTAACTACTACGAACGGGTGTCGTATAGTTTGAATGCAAAGAGACGTGTGAAAGTCGAAAGAAAGTTTTTGATGTACAAGTTACGAACCTATGTATGCAAATAATTATTTCTCTTTCCTTTAAATTGAATGAGAAGCCTGTCTTAAAAAAAAAGTAACTCATCGCACCGAAATAAGGTTCTGTGTGTTGGTCAAGGTCTGTGGGGCCCTAATTCGTCAGCGTGAAACCGTGATGGAGAAATCGCGCGATTCGTGTTTTCGATGGAATGGTGTGTTCCCATTGGTCGTGGACATCAGACCAGCAGTCGAGCCTCCATCTTCGCTTGGGTAAAGAAAGGAAGCGAATCGCGTCGGTTTGTTGACCCAGATCGATTAACGATGACGTCCCGTGTGATAACACACGTGGCGATGGTTCAAAGGAAAAAAAAAAACATTCTTTTCGACCTCACGCCACCGAGACCTCGAATCGAACAGAGTCGAACTGCTTCCATTTCGACCCCTTTTTCGCATCTGTTTCTGCTTTCGGTCTTTTAGTCGAATAACAAACGCGTGACTGGGGTTACTATTTCTGAACCATAAGGAAAATTCGATCTACGACACCTGCTTGAAAGAGTATTCGTCTAACCCTTTGCACTCGACGACAGTTTCATTGCAGAGAGCTAACAATTCAGATTACAATTCAGGCTAAATTTTCTTCTACCATGATTGGAGAGTCGTGGAAATAGGATATCTTACTATTAGGGTGTCCCAAAAGTTTCTTCCGTGACTTGCATTCGATTATTTTGTGTGGCAGTGTTTATATAAATAGATAACCTAATTTATTACATGTTAATATTGTATAACAGTAA
>NC_071980.1:10317029-10323725 GCF_026283585.1 Hylaeus volcanicus
ATTTGGGACAACCTAATACTATTCGAATTGTACCAGTTCGATCTACGAAACCTGCTTGAAAGAGTATTCGTCTAACTCTTTGCACACGACGACAGTTTCATTGCAGAGAGCTAACAATTCAGATTACAATTCAGACTAAATTTTCTTCTACCGTAATTGGAGAGTCGTGGAAATAATATATCTTACTACTACTTCAAATTGTACCAGTTTGATCTACGAAACCTACTTGGAAGAGTATTCGTCTAACCCTTTGCACACGACGACAGTTTCATTGCAGAGAGCTAACAATTCAGATTACAATTCAGGCTAAATTTTCTTCTACCATGATTGGAGAGTCTTAGAAATAAAATATCTTATTGCTACTTCAAAGTGTACCAGTTTACACCTTAGCAACCTATTTATGAAGCAATATCGCTACAAAAACATCGAGATACTTAGATTTCAACGAGATCTAAGATAAATAAAGACTGTCGCTTCTATGTCGTCTCTCGAGTGGAAAGGATTAATTCTGTTGTGCTTTAATTCGTATCGTTTTATTCGTACGTTGATCGTTGCGATGATGGCGATTGAAAACGATGGTTCAAAAATGTTTTCACTTTTTTGCGAGTCACGGGGCGTTAGTACGACGCAAAAGGACCAAGTTCGCAAGAGAAAATGGCGAGATCGATACTTGGGTCTCGATTACTCGCGCCTTTCACCCTCGCGCGACCGTCGCAGGTTGTTGCGTTCGACGCAGATGGATAGATGCGAAAACTTGCCTTTAATTAGTAATATTGATGCGCTATTAGCGTTACCTCGTGATATTAACGATCTAGAATTGGGCGATAATTTCTAATTTAATTTAATTTCGTTAATCACCCTTTGACTCATTCGCGAGACATTTGGAATAGATTTAAAATAGATTTCGTCATAACGACACCTTATATATTTCTAAATTATCCAATTAAAAAGTAATTAACATAGAATTTAAAAAAAAGCTAGGGCATCGTTGAATGTAAGATTATAAAAATTATTACCATTTGTTAGAGCCTTGAATGTTGTTGTTCGATCTTATACAGCGTATATTTGATTCTAACTTAGCTTGGCCCTGTCGATTGTTTATGTTAGACAATTGTATATGGCGTAGTTCGAGGTGTTTACGTTCTAAGGACAGCAAGGTTAACGCGACCCAAACGGATCCGAGAGCGCGCGCATCGAAAAACAACGAATTTCGTAACGTGTGCGTAATAGCACGAAACGTCACGGACGCGGTATTGCACACGCCCACGAATCCCAGCTCTCTGATTGGAGAGCCGTGAACTCGAAAGGAGGATATGGAAGTTGGATAGCGGTCGACAAACAAGATTATTTTGCTGTTGCTTTATTTCGACTTCGTAGACGCGTAGAGCGTGCCAGGAAATCATCGAGCCGCTAGGGACGTTCGGCCAGGGCCGGCCTTAACCTCGCCTGGGCCCTTGGGCAAAATTATCGATGGCGCCCGCAACTCGTGGCCTATAACAAACCTTTTTGGAAATATTTAACACATTAAGGACCGCTCACGAGTTTTCTCGTGTTTTCTACACGCAGTCTCCAGATGTGCGGTCCTTAATGTGTTAAGAAGCGAAAATAGTCGAATAAAATAAAATAAAATAAAGTTTAGCTTATGCTTGTAGTTTTCTCATTTCGCTGCGCGATGACGCGTCTTTGTACATTGTTGATCGGCACACTCGGTTCCATTGTTCTACAAAGTCAACAATTTTCTCCCGATAGATTACGTTTATCAGGAGAAATGTGATTAGTAGATAACGGTTTTCACGCATATGTAGAGCGCGTAGACGAAGGAACGTATATCGAACGTATGTAGAATACATGAATTCGTTTCGTCGCGGATACTATTAGTATCAAGTCGAGACTTTACCGTACGTTGCTCGCCTTGGGCGTTCAGGCTTATAATGTGTTCCAGCTCGAAAAGGATGGGACCAGGGTCGACGGAGAACTGTTGACAAACATCTTCAAGGGCGCGGCTCGAACAAGAGATAACGCCGTATCGTGGTTATTTGTTTGCGAAGTGTTTACGAAGTGTAAAGTTTTACGCACCGGCGACTCCCTGAAACGAAAAACAAATCGATTCGAAATATGGTGCAATGACCTTTCAATAAAGCACTCTTCAACGTTGCTGATAAGTTAGAAAAAACAGTTGATTTGGGTTACAAAAAAAGGCGAAGAGGAAAAGATAAGAGTAACATTGGAAGAAAACAACGATTAACGCGCCTTTGTTTGAATCAATTAATCATGTACATCGATAGCGTGTACTAGAGAAAAATCGCACGTGTACATTTGTTATTTTTCCAATTTATTTAAATTTTACATGTGTTTACGTCTCTCGATTGAAGTTATCCGTCCCGCGAAACGTATGAACAGCTTGTTTTTGTAAATAACGACCGTGTTGTAATCTGTTATCCATCTACATATCTGGCGCGCAGCACCTATGAAACGAAAACAAACAGAAGCGCAAAAATAGCGAGAAATAAATTGAATTGACAGGTCGCGAGCTCGAGAAAATAACAATTTTGTCATTATTTTCATTCTTTCTATTGTTTTATCGCGATATAGCCAACGTTACACGGTTTTCCTTTCTGGAATGCTCACGGAAACGTGTTTACACTTAATGACGTAATGATAAACATTCGTTCGACCTTTTAATGATCAACTCGAAGCGTTACTTTTTTGATCCAATCGTATTACTCGATAAGGAAGTTTTTCGTTCGACTTTATTATTAATTAACGATTAAGTTTATTTCTGAGTTATGATGTAATCCTAATTCCACCAGAGGTGGGTAATATTTGTAGAGAAAATATTCTAAATACTATTTTAAATAATAGATTCTACAGAATTCAAATAAAATAGCATGTCAAATGGAACATAAAATTTCAGCAAATAAAGTATTTTATTTTGATAAGGTAAAACTTAAAATAAAATAATTTATTTTGGTAATCTATAGTTAAACCATGAAAATAAATATTTTATTTTGATAATCTAACACATCAAATAAAGTATGTTTCATTTTAATAACATAAAGCATAAAATTGAATACTTTCCATAGCTCTTAACCTGAAAATAAACTGTGTAAATATGATACACAGATGGAGAAACTGTTTCTTGCGATTGAACAATATCTCTTTCCATCACTCATTTCACGAAGATTCTTATTGATAATTCTTAATAGAAGTATTCATTGAAGAACTACATTGAATGTATATTTATAATGCAGAGGAAAAGTACTTCGTTTGTTTTAAATTACCAAAATAAATATACTTTACACTATAATTTAGTAAAATAAAAATATTTTATCTGCTGATAATAAATTGAATAAATAAAATATTCCGAACTATGGTACAAATATTTTCAGTGTTTTTCAAATAAAATATTAGTTGAAATAATATCTTAAACATTTTTTGTAACAAATAAAATATTTTATTTTTAAAAATACTTGCATGGTCCGAAATAAAATATTTTATTTTTAAAAATACATGCATGATCCGAAATAAAATATTTATTTACTGTTTATCATTTAAAATACGTATTTTACCCAGCTCTGAATTCCACCAACGTTAAAGCAGAACCATTGATCAAATTTGCATTCGTTACTCATCGAGTAAAGATTGGAATTAAAATTGTACAATGAAATTACATTTAATATCGCGCGAAAAGAAACTTCTTTGAATAACAAGTTCATCGCAGTTCATCGTTATGCGTTGCTGCTAAGCCCACGTATTATTCGAATGGAATTTTGCCTATCTCTGAGAGCCGGACGTTCGAAGCGTAATTCAGCGTTATTAACGATAATAAAAATATTTTCTTTACACCAATCAAAGATCATTGAACGTTGCACGAATAAAAGAAATAAGGGAATCAAATCGCAGACCAAACTGAATCGAGAGGTTATAGAGATTGTAAGCATACGAATTAATTAACGTCGCTAATGTAGAACGCTGAAACTCGTAACTGTGGCTTGGTCTCCACGATGGCACCACAGACGACGTGTAGAGACTATACAGGGTGTCCCAAAAATGTTGGAGGTCCTTGAAAAGGGTGGTTCAGGGGGTGATTTGAAACAACTTTTTCCTTAGCGAAATTGTTGTCCGAGGCTTCGTTGAGGAGATATTAACGGAAAACACTGACCAATCAGAGCGCGCGTATACCGTTGGAGCGGCCGCGATAGCGATGGCTACGCGCTAGGTAGCCGCTCTCGTACGCGAACAAGTGACTCGACGTGCATCGAAGGACATTGGACGCGGCCGCTCAGCGCGTAGCCTTCGCTACCACGGCGCTTCAACGGTATCCGTGCGCTCTGATTGGTCGGGTTTTTTTTATTAATATCTACTTAACGAAACCCCATCCGACATTTTTGCAAAGGAAAAAGTTGTTTCAAATCACCTCCCGAACCACCCCTTTCAAGGACCTCCAACATTTTTGGAACACTCTGTATTTCTTCGCTATAGGCTCAGAGATACGGATAAAACGGGAGAGCAGAGCTAAAAAGTGAAAGAAAACCATAGTACCCTATTCTATCAATGTATGCGAACAAGTACATGGTTTTTAGGCATCCCTTTTCGAATCTTACCATTTTTGTATCACTTACAACCTTACCAATTCCGATTGAAATAAAATTGCAGCGCTACGAGCGGTGAGAATTGAAACTAACTACACTCGCGTCGATAACGTCGACGAATCGTCGTTGGTCGAGTCTAGGATTCTCTTCGATTATTGATTTCAGGTGGCAGCCAGAACATTAATGTACCTTTTCGTCTATTGAATGCTATTAAAGAACCGATTCATGTACAAACACGTTACTCGTATGTTTTTATAATCATACAACACTGCACGACGTAAAGAACATTCCCTAATCGCTTAGCCGTACAACGATGTATGTCCAACGATAACAATTCCCTCGAAACGTAAATTAGTCAGATAAAAATGTTAATGACAATTGTTTCACCGAAACAACATAGCGTAACTGAAAATGTTCGTACTTGTTCGAAGGAAAAATAGTGAGAGCGTCGTCGTTGCATTTGGATTCCGTAAAAGGAACAAAATAAAACGTTGAAGTATTCGAGATTTAAATGCGAGGAAAACCGTTTTCCTTTACCGATGCTACGTTGGCGTGCTACATCGTCGTTATCGTACTCGTACCTGCGACCGAACCAGACACAAGAAATGTAAACAGCGTTGGTCCTTGGTTAAAGTACAACGACTCAACGAAAGAAGACACGTATTATGACAAGCTGTGTTTAGAAGCGCTCTGTGTAGATTTAACAACAATCGCTGACGATTTGTTTCCGTTCGTATCGAAATTTATCGTCGCGAGCAAGTTGGATCCATTGACGATCCCGGATATTCGCAAAGGCTATTGGATGGTAAGTGTACGATACGTTCCGCGATTTGTGAATTTTTCAGCGGATTGGCCAGTCGATCCAACCTCAATTGTTGAACTATCGAAATTTGAAATTAGCGAAAAGATGAAAGAGTCGCAAAAGTTCGTGCGTCTTCGACGTCGCCTTGGAATGTTGGGTTTCGAGGTTGAAATCGAGTTTGAAGGTTTAATGGGTCACGGTGGGAAAGAGAACGCGGAACTCGCGCGAGACGTCCGATCGACGAAAGCGAGATCGACGGAGCGTTGGACCTCGAACGAAAACGATAGTGAATCGGTGTCGTTGAACCTCCTTTGCCGAGGATCTTTCTTCTCGGAACGAGACGGTTATACCGCTGTATCCCGAGGTCCGTTACTCGACTGCATTCCTCTCCTTTGAATTCAAAGTCGAACGAAATCGAAAGCGGATCGTCGACGTCGATGGTCGTGAACGTCTGTTTTCGCGTGACAAGTCCGTGGCGTAAGTTCAGGGCCGTCTCTAGTGCGTTACATTAACCCTTTCCGCTCGGCTGGCGCCTCTAGGGCGACATAATGTAATTTAAAAGTGATTTTGTGAACGTAGAATTTCAAATTCACTTACATCGTAATGCAACTAATTGTTAATCGAAATAATAATATTATACATCGAGTCATGAACGTTCGTAGATGTTTTTCTTCCAAGTAGAGTTTTTGGTTTGACAGAAATTTATTATAAAAATGAACTGGATTTGATTCTATAGAAAAATGCCTCGAACGCAAAGGGTTAGTTACTCGACATACAGTCGGTATAATAAGTATTCGTACAAGAACCATTTATTTTAAATTGGTTGCTGCACAAATATTTATTATACTTACTGTAACGACACGAATCATTCCCTCGGGATGAGTTTCAGTAATTAACCGAGTAATCAAAAGTCAACCGTCGATGTCCCAAACGAACATTTAACTTTCAATAATTATCATCGTCCAGTGATGTTGAATAACGTTGATGATGAACTAAAAGTTGACCAACTATGGTCGTGTCTGGACTAATTTTTATCAGGAGAACTCCAGACGTCTATCGATAATACTTTATAAAGATATAATGGAATCAATATTAATTTTAATCTTGTGATATAAAAGTGTCATTCTCGCGATAAAAAAAAAACGTGATTTCAATGTTAACGCATTGAATCTCAAGAAAAAGAATCGAGAAATAATCCCGGTTCTAGGTCAGACACGTCAGAGTAATCTGGTGGATTTGTTTAACCACCTAATCTGTTTTCTCTGATCGATTCAAAGCAATGCTCTCGATAAATTTGAACTT
>NC_071980.1:10323735-10328199 GCF_026283585.1 Hylaeus volcanicus
CTCACCTGGCGTATAAAACAATGAACGAAAATTAAAAAAAAAAACGTACGCGCATTGTTGTCATTGTGAAACCGTTATCTATCGATTAACAAGCCTTGTACAATATTCATTAATCGCGATTTGCGATCACGTTTATCAATACTTAACAAACGTCAAGGACCGATTGAAGGATAAAGTAATTTTCCATATAACTTGTCCTGTACGAAGTTAAGTAAAGAATATATTTAAAATGAAATTTGAAGAAAGGGGTTCTATTTTTTTTCTTTTTCTTTTTTCTTTTTCTTTTCAGTGTGTCCCGTTTATGTTTGGAGCATGCGGAAAATTAAAGTATTCCCTCTCCTCGGGACTGGTGTCGTACGTGTCGAAATTAGAACGAGCTGGCAGGGTGGTAGCCATGTACAGAGATAAAAGACTACGCATCGACGCAAGCATTGTGTTCGACTACATTTTGGTAACCCCATTGCTGCTCGATCGACGATAGTCGACGCGTGCCACTATTTCATGTACTATTTGTGCCACTATTTTACTTTCATGTTTTTCAGTTCGACGTCGACTATTTCGTGGAGCTGCTCTTCCTGCGAGGATACGGATGGCTACTGGTGGAGGCGGACTCGATTTTGGTCGACGTCAGCGTCGATTACGATATCTTGAGCTTTAAGTTTTCTCTCAAGGAGCTCAAACTGAAGAGGATCGGGTACACCGTCTTAAATATCTCGCGTGTTTTTTGTAGTGGAAAACAATGCCAGAAGATATACGTATACAGGGTGTCCCAAAAGTCGGGGAGGAGCCGGAAATGGGAGGTAGCTGAGACGATTCTGAACAACAATTTCCTTTGCAAAAATGTCGGATGGGGCTTCGTTAAGGAGATATTAAGCGAAAACCCTGACCAATCAGAGCGCGCGTAGACCGTTGGAGCGGCCGCGGTAGCGAAGGCTTACGCGCTGGCGGCAGCGCTTGTACGCGAACGAGTGACTCGACGTGCATAGAAGGACATTGACGCTGCCGCCTAGCGCGTAGCCTTCGCTACCGCGGCCGCTCGAACGGTCTACGCGCGCTTTGATTGGTCGGGGTTTTCGGTTAATATCTCCTTAACGAAGCCCCATCCGACATTTTTGCAAAGGAAATTCTTGTTCAGAATCGTCTCAGCTACCCCCCGTTTCCGGCTCCTCCCCGACTTTTGGGACACCCTGTATGTATATGTATTAGGTGGACTGGAAAATAACGTCGTTTTTAAATACTTGTTTATCACTCACAGCTCGTTGATTTTTATCGATCTGGCATTGAAAAGTTACACGATAGATGACAAAAATCTGTTTGAATTTAATGCAAAAGTAACGATATTACTTTCCAGTCTACCTAATATCCAATGTATTATTTTTGCAGATCTATGGCGATTTTTACAGACGAGAGCAGCCTGGTGGAACAATTGGGAACACCCGTTGCAAATATCGGCTTATTTTTCGCGAATGAGGCCCTGACCGAGGAAATCGAAAGATTCGCCACTGAAATCGTAGAAGAACGACTCGCACGGATGAGTGTGATCATTTCTCTGTGGAAAATTCTTTCGTTGTTCGTGACAACGTAATCGCAACGTGAATAAAATGTATAATAACGAAAACCTCGTTATAACGACGTATTCCTCCCTCGATATAACGACGCGAATCATCTCCGCGACTGTTTACCGTTAATCAGAAAAAATCGAATCAACAATCGATCCAGGGATCTTTGTGTCTTCGCTGGCAAAAGAATCAGTGTCACTTGACTTATCAAGTATTGTTTCTCGATAAAATGCATCGAGATAACGCAATAAATCGTCGATAAAAGGCAACCAAAACGGTAGTCGGGTATCGTCCACTCGTATTTGTCTACTCTGGTTCGTTTCGTGAACGGATGAACCATGGCTAAAATTCGAAATTTCCTTTTGGCCGTCGCGTCCGTCCTACTCGTTGTGGGTTTCGCTCATTCGGCCGATTCTGAGTAAGTTTTCGATCAGTCGATGAACCGATGAAATAATGGTGATCATTTAGAATAGATAGAATTCATTAATTGTGAATTTATTAATTCGTGAAAGTGGAAATTGTTGAAGTTGACGCTCGAAATTCTATTAAAATTCGTGTCTCCATGATTAAAGTGGAAAAGGTTCGATTCAAATTTCGCGATCGTTGATATCTTACGATATGTTGAAAAAACAGTTATCGAAGAGAACTTGGAAAAAGTTATAAAATTTGAATTAAATTTGAACGACTACGTGTTAGAAGTACATTGTAGGTTTTTGTTAATGTAACACTTTTAAATAAACATTCAAACGTTTACGAGACATGGTTTCAAACTTAACCTCAAATTACGGAGTTGATTTTAAACCCTTGCACTATGTTGAAACTCGCGCTAAATTTAACAACGAGCCTGGCTCGTGGTTTTCAAGTATGGACTAAAATTTTCGTCACGAATTAGACTCGTGATTTTTAAATTTGGTCTAAAATATCATCACGAGTCAGACTCGTGATTTTTAAATTTGGTCTAAAATATCATCACGAGTCAGACTCGTGATTTTCAAATTTGCCCTAAAATTGTCCTCACGAGTCAGAAAATAGTGCAAGGGGTCAATGTCGGCATCGTCCTTGTATATTTTCCAAGTGGATATTCTTTTTCTCGATTTGTAGATTAAACAATGAATACTCCGAAAGAGTATCAGTAAATATCAACGAGCTGTTCGACAAGCTGTTGCCAATGATTCGACGGATCATCCAGAACGAGTCACTGGACCCATTGGAAATGGACGACGTCAACGAAAAGCTGGTATTTATTTTCATGTGTACTAATCAAAATTGCTTGATTTGTATATTCGATAAACAACAGTTTCTATCGGTTTTCTAATTCTTGCAGAACGGACCATTAGTTCACAACGGAGTTCTCAGCATGACGAAGGGTTCGTTGAAAGGGCTGGGAAGCATAACGCGCGTATCCGACGTCATTTTGACTTACGAAAACAAAATATTGACGTTAGACATGTCTCTGAGATTACCTACTCTTAACGTAAGGCTAGAAACAATGAACGGAGTTAACTAATTGCAGCACTGGAAAATACGTTATCCATTTTCTATTTTTAATTAAAATTTTCAGCTGAACTACGACTACTTTTTCAAATACGGAATCGTCTCGAGAAAGGGAAGCTTCGTCGGTCGATTCTCAAACGTCGACCTGCGAGTCGTACTGGGACTGGACATGGTCAAGTATAAACTAATTTTCGATTCGTTCAAGGTCATCAAAATAAGGTAGTCGTTACGTTTTTACCGTGAATTAGAAATTGGCGAGATTTATCCTGACACTTTGATCCGATTTAATTTTCAGTAACATAAACGTCGAGCTCCAGGGCCACGTGTTCGATAAAGTGCTAAACTCTGTGATCAAAGCTCTTATACCCAGGTTCAGTAAAGACGTCATAAATGCGGTGGAACTCCGAGGCTCGGCGACTATACGAAACCTCGTGGCGGAGATCAACTCTAAGCTTCCACGACCAGGTAGTCAACGACTACTGTATCGACACGTTGAGCAGAGCTTGGAAAACATCCCAACTACATTCACATTCGCGTATCTTTGATCCAACGAACTCCGACTGCAATTGTCTTCGACAAATTCCAGACTAGTGACTAAACTGCGGATTTTTATCCATTCACAAGAAACGCGAATGCGCAAGAAACTACAAAATGCACAGTATGCAATAATATAAGAAAATATTGAAAGTAAAGTTCATGCTATAAATTTCTATTTAGTTAGAATTTTTCTAGGTACCTTCGCAAAGATTTTATTTTGCACAAACATCCGCGGTTTCAAATGTATCGCGAGCTGCCGACTATAATTATCTAATAAAACGTCGATCCTAAAAGTGTCGATAATAATTTCCCTATCATTGTTCGTATCTCTATAATTTCATATTTTCGAAACGCTGCTACTAATTTAATTTGCTGACGAATAATTGTTATTCCGTGAACGACGTCGTAACGCTGGTATACGATAATGCATGCGGAAGCACGCCACTATTCCCAAGCTCGGTTAATATATTCGAAATTCCCCGACGACCGCGGAACTTAAATTAATCTGAATTCGCAACACTCTCATCAAAGTTTTTGATCTCGAGACGCAAGTAATTAAAGGACAGGGCGCCTCGTTCGATGGCTCCGCTACTTAACCACGCCGCACAGTGGGACAAAACGGCTCTCAGCGATCAAAAATTCCTAACTTTGGTTCTCTTGAAAATATTTTAATGAAATTTTAGGAACTTATTCCCTATACTATGATACTTAAATTGTATTAGTATACAGGGTGTCCCAAAAGTCGGGGAGGAGCCGGAAATGGAGGATAGCTGAGACGATTCTGAACAACAATTTTCTTTGCAAAAATGTCGGATGGGGCTTCGTTAAGGAGATATTAAGAGAAAACCCCGACCAATCAGAGCGCGCGTAGACC
>NC_071980.1:10328599-10337844 GCF_026283585.1 Hylaeus volcanicus
CCGCGGTAGCGAAGGCTACGCGCTAGGCGGCAGCGTCAATGTCCTTCGATGCACGTCGAGTCACTTGTTCGCGTACAAGCGCGGCCGCCAGCGCGTAGCCTTCGCTACCGCGGCCGCTCGAAGGGTCTACGCGCGCTCTGATTGGTCGGGGTTTTCTCTTAATATCTCCTTAACGAAGCCCCATCCGACATTTTTGCAAAGGAAATTGTTGTTCAGAATCGTCTCAGCTATCCCCCATTTCCGGCTCCTCCCCGACTTTTGGGACACCCTGTAAATCAATTTGAGCTACAGGGTGTCCAAATATTCACGTATAAAGTGTAACGCGTTCAATGTATCTTTCACCTGTTTCACATATTGTTATTTAACCGAAATTCGACTCAAACCTGTTAGTAACTATAAGAGAAACGTATTTAGTAATTTAAAAATGACAAGATGTACGTAATAATCATAGAAGTGAGTGTACAAATGTGCATACTATTTTCCGCACGAGTCCCGCTTAGTACAATCATCAATTTTTCGAAAAGGGACACGAAGGGGCACCTGATCTTTGGAGAATCTGAAAGAGGATGGTTCACCCTTTCCTGTGGTAGCAATTAAACCTCGGACAAGTGCGGTCAATTTTTTAAAACCATGCGTAATGTTACAATTTTACTTAAATGTACTTTTCTCCAAGCAGACCCTATTATTTAAAAAGTTGTTAACATTTTGACTTACTTTATGCCTTGAATACTATCTATACAAATCTAGTAAACATTATAGTTCATTTGAATATCGTCTTTCTGAGCAAAGTTTTTTAGAATCGTGTATCGAAGTTAGGATTAATATCGTAAGCGTTTTGCTTGGACGAATTTCAACTGCCTTTAAATGCGCGCCACAGCAAAACGGAAGCAAAAAACGGATTGCACTACGTTAAACAGCAATTTATCCTCTATCGATGTACACAAACAGTTTTTCCATTTTTCGAATTCACGAGAAACCGATCATTTTTAATCGGCGAAAACCGTTTCGTCCCACCGTGCGCCGCTCATGGCGTGTTTCTGATACGGTGGATTTCGTATTAAAAACAAATTGGACGCTACGAACGTTTGAATTAGTTGAGCGGTGGTGAGCGGTGTCGATAGTTGACGTTCCACGGGCGAATTATTTATTGGCCAACGGTTGCGAATGCCACTGATAAAAGGATTTATTTAAACGACTGTCGATGATCTCTGATTGGATTTGAAACGGGCCACTGTTTCAACGGTATATTTGTCTATACGCTCGTTCTCTCTACGAACCTGTGGTTTCCACAAACGAGCCAACACGATGAAGCCATTTGTACTCTTTCATTTAATGGAAGCGTCAATGAATAAATTGAACGATCTCGTGATCGATGATTTCGACTGTCGGAGATTGTTCAAATAATCGTAAAACTAACTTGCGAAAACTAGAAATGCTTTCGATCTATTGTGTCGATAAAGGGTAATCAAATATAATTAAATAGCAATAATCAATCCTGTAATCATTTTTAATGAAAATATCTATAATTAAGCGAGAATTACTCATCGAAGACAATGTGTTCGATAAGTGTTAATCGTTCCAGCAGAGTGTTACAATTCTTTAATTAGTTTCATTAAATCAATAAATAATAAACTATCAGATAAGACTAATCGAAAACTGCTATCGAAAAGATTAATCGTCGAACGACACAATGTTTATCGACAGAGATTTTCAAAGTACTCGAACTAATTGACACTTCATCAAAAGTTAATTTCTTTTATATAAATAAACGCTTACCATAGGCAGATCGTTGTGTCGTATACAACGTGTGTATACGAAAGTATCATTCGGCATGGCTGTCGAAGATAAATGCATTCTACGGTTACATCCGGCGTACCTGAATAGACGAAACTCGATATGCAAGCAAACCGCTATTGTCTTTACTACCTCCGCTATCGATCGCGATACCAGAGGTGTACATATTCGGTGTAGGTACATTCGCGTAAGCCATCCTCGGTATAAAACAAACAACGATACGTTGAAAACTCTGTACAGCTACTGGATTCTCGGTATTCACTGGATTCGTTACTTTCAATTATGCAGGACTTTTTAGACCTAATTATCTGCCGTAATCGTGGTCCATTGTCGACAAACTCGAAGAGTAGGCGGCGAGCGAAGCGCCATAAAGCCGATCGAGGCCGAGTTTAACCGAGTTAAGCCGAGTTACATCGAACCAGACCGACGAAGGTCGAGTCAACCGTCCAACGGCACATGCACGCTCTCGACCAGCAACTGTCAAAACAGCTTTTGCGGTTTCGCATCGATCGAGGAGGACGAAGCATTCAGAGGACAAAGGTCGAAGTACGCGTCGCGTGCTCGATGTACATATAACAGATATTTGTTTCGACTCCTCTACGCGAAATCGAGGACGAGAACACGAATGCGAGAAAGTACAATTTCGAGTACAGAAATCGAGATAATACTTGTTGATCGATGAAATGGACAGAGATTAGACAGAATTTTGTATTTGTAAGAGTACCGTAGAAGTAACGGCAATCGCTATCACGCGATAAGGGGAAGAAAGGGCAGGAGATAAAATGGATAACTGGAGATTGGATAACCGAAAGCAGTGAATCGGCGAGCGAAATTTGATAGTAACGCGTTCGTTATCGTCGTTTACTTTG
Organism: Hylaeus volcanicus; assembly: GCF_026283585.1. Classification (NCBI taxonomy): domain Eukaryota; kingdom Metazoa; phylum Arthropoda; class Insecta; order Hymenoptera; family Colletidae; genus Hylaeus; species Hylaeus volcanicus. The sequence continues at coordinate 10,331,263 of NC_071980.1, forward strand.
AATACGGTCTCCCTACGGAGTTATAGATAGATTTTAGTAGTTGTTTCATTACCGTAGGGCATTTCAATTATGCACGGTTCCCATGGAAACTAATAACATTCGGTGTGTACTCTTTATCTTAAAAAGTTTCTCCGAATGTAGTATCAGAATATATTAGGTCGTCTCGAAAGGTTTCTTTCGCGAGTTGCACTCAATTATTTTCTGTGGTCGTGTTTATATAAATAGACAATCTAATTTCATAGATATTCATGTTACATTCACAGGACATTCACAGTAATGGAGCAAAATGAATCGTGCACAATTCAGTAATATAACATGAAACATAAAATATCGTGCATGTATTACTTATTAATAAAGCGAAAGAAGCTTTTCGGACAACCTAATAGTATCAGAAGATTAGAACACATCTTCTTATCTAAAAGAGCTTTCCTTGAAACAGCTAATAGAATAACAGTACTAGAATACTATTCGATTCTGCTGAAAGATTAAAAATTACAACATGTAGTTTTAACATTAATAGTACATCGATAATAGGAACTACGAGTGACGATTAGAAAAACTAAGAATCGAGAAACTGTGACGGAGGCCAGGCGTCGCGAAGCCGAGTCTCGATAGCGAAGCGGCGACGAGCGGCGTTGAAGCGGTGGCGCGCGAGGCGACGCCGAGTCAGGCCGAGCCGAACCGAGCGGTGCCGAGCGCAAGGTCGAGCGAGGCCGAAGCCGAAGCTGAAATCGTGGGCAAAAGCGAAGGAAGGCTCGGGACTTGGGGCTCGGCGCGTTAGCGCTGGCTGGCGAAGCAGGCGGCTAGCGTATCGTGAGCGGGCAAGAACGTGCGCGCGTGTACGTCCCAAAGTAAGAATCGACCGTCTGTCGTTAACGGGTCGAACGACGCAGCGGCGTACGATCGGGGAAAATTCTTTTCTTCTGAGACGGGTGCGCGTTTACCCAGCTGAATACGCGCGCGTGTTACCGGCCGTGTATGGACGGCGGCACGCGTGCACGAGTCGAGGAGGAAAAAGCCCTGGATTCGTCTCGCCTGCGATCCTCCGCTCGGCTCGGTTTCGCGAGCTCCTCCTCGGCTGGCAACGCTCGTATCGCCAGGCGCAAGAGGAAGAAGAGGAGAAGACAGCAACGACGAAACAGTAACGCCGACGACGAGGACGAGCTCGTCGTCGTCGGTGGCGCAGACGTTGACGTTGACGTAGAACCCAGCGGAACCACCGACGCGATATTTGCGGTCGACGAAGAACACCTAAATCAACAGTCGGCGGGACCGACGGTATCCGACGAGTCGAGCAATCAGCCAAAAAATCGGCTCGTACACAACACCAACGAATCTCAACGAAACGTATCCAGAGGAGGAGGCGGCACGCGCGCGGCTGCTTCCTCCCTCAGCTCCGGCATCACGCTACTCAACCGTCGTGCCGCCGGCAAGCGATCGTCCAGGAGATGCAACACGAGCGCCCGTAGGAACGCGATGACGATGGATCTCCAGAGACTGATCACCGAGGTGCACGCCAGGCCCGCGATCTGGGACCAGAAGAACGTCAACTATCACAATCGCGACGTCATCCTGAAGATGTGGCGGGAGATCGCGAGGGCTTGCGAGGTCTCCAGTGAGTATACTCGCTCTCTTCCCACTCTATTCGATTCTTTCCGTCTGATGCTATTCGCGCCTGCGTAACCCCTCTCTCTTCTTCCCACTCTGCCGTTTCTTTCCCTCTCCCCTTCTTTTTCCTACGCTCCCTTCCCCTCGAACCCTGCGCACGCACGCTCCATCTTTCGTAACGCGATCGACCGGCTCTCCGCGTACCGATCGAGCTTTTTCGTTACAATTTACATTATGCTCGATCAGCCGCTCATCATTAGTTTCATTAGTATCGTTAGTTTCCCTTTACCGAAACAGACCATAGTCCAAGAAAAAAGTAGCGATCGATTCCTACCACTTGTCCACCAGACATTCACATACAAGCAAATTGGAAGTACGATTAGAGTTATCGCAGAGAGAATTATGTCGCACGAAACATCGATAACTGACAGGAATTGGTGTATCTGGTTCGAGCATTGTTCCGCGCGAGGTCGCGTCGGTTCCTTCAAAAATGGACGAACCTCGATTCGAAAATCCTACTATCCGACAAAACCCTAGGCATCGAATAAATCTCAAGTTTTCTAAAATCTGAACATTTTCTAAAGAAGGAAACGAGACAGACACATCGGTAATGTTCGAAAGAGGAAACGGGACAAACATATCAGCCAACTTCAGATTTATTCGAAGCCTAGGGTTTTGCCCAATAGTCCGAGAGCCTGCGACATAAAATTTCGGCCAATTTCATTACAAATATCCTTTTGCTATTTCACTGTTTTCTACTAAAGAATAAAAATAATCCGAGGCTGGCAGAGCACAAACGGTGCATCGCTCGGCTAGAAAGTCGGAAACATGTAAGAAATAACAGTATCTTTGACTGAAATTATTATTCTTGACATTTTTAGAATGTATTGTTGACACACCAAATTGCATAAAAAAGTTGGTCTGGCAGATTGTAAGCGGTACTAAATAGGTGCTAATGATTCTAGTCAAACTACTTCGTTTTTCCAACAAGGTTTTCCGACTGTCAGACCAATTTGGTATGTCAACAATACACACTAAAAGTTTCAGTAGTAATGATTTTGGCCAAAAATCAAATAATTATAAAACGCCATAGTGAAGCGTTGCACCACTCGATTCATGCCAGACCAAGCATTTCTGAACTAGGGAGACGTACCATCTTCGGAAAACAGGTTCATTTGTGTAATGAAATGAGTCACCCATTTCTGTCGCGGGCTCTCGGACTAGTAATTCACATGAGTGAACCGGTTCGTAGTTGTTTCGGTTACAAGAACCGAAATCTTTGGAGTGGAATTGGAAGTGAATTGATTCTTTGGAGCGAAATTGTTTGAACTGTAATTCATTGCGGATTAGTGGAAATAGTGAATTTCGCTCCAGCTTCGAACACTGAAATGGTTTCACTCCGAACTGAACTAACATAGGATTTCGTTTCGGTACGAGAAGACATAATACAAATACGTACGGAGTATGTAAAAACAATGAATATTTTCTTAGTCAACGGCCAAGAAAAAGGACTCGTTTATCTTATTTCGATTCTCGAATATCTGCAAACAAATTTGTTACGAACTAACACATTGCATTAACTTTTGCGATTTTGCAAATAAATTATTTGTAAACTAATAAATTTGCAACAGTCTTCTATGACAAACAAATTTGTTACGAACTACCATATTGCATTAACTTTTGCATTATATTATATATAATATACATAATCGATATAACACATATCGATATATATTATACACACATTTGTATTTGTACTAGTGTTGTGGTGTTTGGAAGCGTTCAGAAGCAGAACGTTTCTAAAGCGCCGAAACCTGTAAAAGACAATCGCGAGATTATGCGTGCGAGCACGTATCTATGTATACGTGTAGTGACATGGAAATGTTTGGAAAATTTGGAAACGTCTGGAACGTTCGTGAACGCAAAGCATATGAAAGACACAATGATTAATGAAAATAATAAAAGTAGTAAAAACATTGAAAATAATAAAAATAACAAAAACAAAAATGAAAGAATAAATAATTAAAATAACGAATATAATGAACAATGAAAATAATGAAAATATTGGAAGTAGTGAAAAGAGTAAAAATACTAAAAACCACCTCGGAGCGAATCGAAGGAACCGAAACAGAATTCATAACATTTCGCTCCGTAGCTGTTTCAATTTCGCTACTTTCCCCCACCAGTAGGCGTTTTGTAACCGATACCGAACAGTTATTGTACCGCTTCTTTTAAATGAATTCAGCTCCAGAAACAGTTTCACTCCTGGAGCGAAACAAAACTATAACATATAAAATTGATTCGCTTCTGGAGTGAAACGTGTCTCTGGAGCGAAATAATTTCACTCCGAACCCGAAGCGAAACGCTTTAACATAGTTTTGTTTCGGTTCACATCCCTGGTTTTGCCAATCACTGCTACTAAATTCGTACTCGTATAAATTTACGTATACAGCCTTCGGGAGAGCCCAAACACGATGCCCCTACAATAATGCATACATCGATTTCTTTTTTATTTTTTTTAAATGAAAACAATTCTAAATGAAACATTTCATCTTCCCAGCGGACGTGGCGAAATCGAAATGGAAACACCTGCGCGACAATTTCCGCAACGAGCTGAAGAAGACTTATCGAGGGAAGTGCGAAGGTGGGGCCAACGAGCACGACTCGAAGTGGGTTTGGTTCAAAAGCCTGTTCTTCCTGCGAGATCAAATGAACTCCCGCGTGATAGGATGCACCCTCTCGCAGAATTGCACCGCAGCCCTTCGATCGTCCCCGGATGGGACGCAGATCGAGCCACAGATCGACATTCTGGAAGGTCACGAGGAAACGCAATTCGACGACCTGGACGGCGATTCTTGCCAGTCCCTTCTATCGAACGACGATGCTTTGCATCAGGTGATGCCCCCGCCTAAAATGAACAAAATCTGTAGAAAGAGAAGCTTGATGGACGCGATCGAGAACGATTACACCGAGGTGGATCGAAAAAGGTACGAGTCCCTGCAGAAGAGGCTGGGCATGTCTCAGGAGGAAGAGGACGACACCTACCACTTCCTTATGAGCGTCAGGACTCCGCTCAAGAGTTTACCTCTAGATCGACAGATGTTCGTTAGGTTGAAAATTCAGGAGCTCGTTTACAACGAGATCAACTCTCAGAATCAACAGCATCGAACGTACGAGGGTGGGCACGACGTAAAACCTCTACGAGCTGGAAACGCGACTGGGGTTGTCGTAGTTGGAGCAGGACCTGGTCCAGGACCAGGAGGAGGGACCACGAGCGAGCCTGTAGGACAAGGTACAGACGATGCGTCCAACCCGCCGTCGTTACTCCAGAATTGCACCACAGAGGGCGCCACTGACGACGCCTATTTCGGTTAATTTAATTTACGTTCTTAAGATGTAAGAATTATAATTTTATTAATATTAATAGAAAATAAACGATGGTATTTTTTCAGTAATTTGTGCCTTGCGAGTTGTCCATGTCAGAAATGTTTAAAAAAACACGCAGAAAATTCGAGACGAAAAAGACCAAGTAACCTCGAGATAAAAATATTTTACGCTTGATAAAACGAATACAAGGCAGAAGAAAATTAACGAGAAATAAATATCCTTGTACTATTCCTGTCGAGGTAATCGAGTCGCGTTTTTAATTAAAACAAAAATCAAGTATCCTGAGGCTTTGCTGTTGTTATTATTATTCGTGACGTACGTCAGACCAGAGGCGCATTACGCGGCATAATTATTTCGCGCGCTAATTGGTTCCCCGCCGCCGTTGAAGGGCGTATTTCAGGCCACGGTTTTCTCGTTTCATCGTGATTAAAGAGCGAATCGAGCATACGGAAAAGCTGAGGTTCCTATTATGTATGACCCCATTTAAACTGCTCGGAGTTCCCGTCGCATTCGAGCCTTCGTACGTATTATACGTTTGATATTAAATTCGAGCCAAGTACGTGTACATACGGGGTGTCCCGCGCGAAACAGGCCGAACATTCTTCGTAATTTCTAATTAGGACAATAAAAGTCTTGTTTTGTCTCTCTCGAGATATGAATTCTAAAGGTACCTTTTTCTGTTTTAATCGAGTATGCGCGAGCCAAAGCAAAATGAAACCGTGTTGCATATTTTCTTGGGAAATAAAAGAGCATGAAGTGCATTTAATTCGTTAAATGCACGATTACAATTTCGATGATTGACTACGAAAAAAATAAAAAAAAAAATATCAACGACAAAACACGCAATTTTAAAATTACAACCTTAAATTTCGACGGTTTCTTTTGCAAATGCCCACCTGAAAGTGGTGACCATTAATTTTTCTACACCCTTTGTACAAATATACGGTCTCATTTTTATATAAAAGCAACCGTGTCAATATTCCTCGAGAGGTTAATAAAATATCAAACCGAAACGCTTGGAAATACTTGGAGTCGTAGCACGTGGTGGAAAGTATTACTTTTCGAGAAAAGAAACGCCGTTGGCCATGAAATCGTTATCACGTCGTTTCGAAGCGAAGCCAAGGCTGCCTCTCCGGCCTAAATAAAACACAAAACTTGCCGCGAACAAACTAATCTCGCTGAACGCGAGCGTTATTCTTCCCATTACGCCGAGCACTCGACTTCTCTGGGATGAAATGCATACACCGCGTACGCGCCGGTCGAAACGGAATGTCTGCTCTCTGACGCAACCGTGGACTATTGTCTCTTCGTATGCAACTCTGCAACGTCTGCAAAGCCCTTTGCCGAGGCTATCGAGTACGGGGGCATTCGACGTTCGGTCGCGATTCAACGGGATTTTCCTCCGAATACTGTTCCCCGTATTTTCCTCGATAATCACCGGATTGTAGTTCGCTAATTGCTACACGCGAACGGACTGCGACGATTGTGCGGTGCGCGCCTCTCGGGGTAGTATCGATTTTAGTTTGCGTAAATAATTTCAAATATTGCTCGTTCTCCCTATACTTCTCCCTGCTCTTCGAAATTCGC
>NC_071980.1:10337854-10343833 GCF_026283585.1 Hylaeus volcanicus
AGGGGTGATAGCACTGTTAGAGGCTGGAAAATAAAGGCTAATTTTGATAAATAATTTTGAGAGTATCGCAAAAGGAATAGGATTTATTTAACACGTATTCGATTTTTGTTTGCGTAAATAATTTCAAATATTGCTCGTTCTCCCTATACTTCTCTCTGCTCTTAGAAATTCGCCAGGAGGAAATGGCTAACATCTCAAAGATTAAAAAAAGGAAAAGTGAAGTTATTAGAAGAATAGTTAAGGGGTGATAGCACTGTTAGAGGCTGGAAAATAAAGGCTAACTTTGATAATTAATTTTGAAAACAAATATTGTATTATAATTTTAGTACGAAATGGCGGCGACCGAACGAAAAATACGCGTAAATCAATTTTGAACAAAAATCGCTTCGTGATGGGCCAGCAAATTGAATTTCCTTTCAATTGACAGCGGATTCACGAATATCACTTAATCTATTGAAACTGTAGAAATACTGTTTCGAAAAAAAAACAGCTATCTGTTTCCCACCTGACGCTGTAAATTTCAAAACACCATAGATATGAAACTATCCTTTTATCTACGTGCTCTAAACACTTTAAGGATCCAAATTATATATATAAAATAAAAAAATAAAATTTTTCATCGTCACGGTAACCTTCCCTTAATATACGATCTCCGAGACATACCCTACGCAACTAGAGTGCTCGAATATTACAGTTATCTACCGTACATGGCTCGCAGTCGATCCAATTTCCCCCGAGCACAATTGCCGCGGACGTTGCGTACTTATTTGCTACTTATTTGAATAGTACCGAACGACAAGGTAAACACCGTCGCGTTCGTCGCGTATCGACCGCGGAACAGAAGGGTCTATTCTAGCCTGCCGCGTGTATCTGTCACGCTGCGTAGCCGAGCCGACGTCGCGCGAACACCATAGAGTGCACAGCCGCGGTGTATAGGACTGCATTGTAATATTGTACCATCCACGGCGAGATAAAGTCGTTCGAATCGAGTTTGCGCCAGTTCTACGGCCTGCTCGGCAGCCGGCTCGTACGTCGCGGTTATTGGACATCGAAGAAACACGCGGACCGTTTTGAATTTAATTAAACCAGGTTATTAGGTACGTTGCTGCCTGTCAGGCCAACAGCCGCCCGTCAGATCGAAACTAATTTCGCTCTGGGATAACATTTTTCGCATGACACGAAATTAAATGCTATAATGGTGCTTTCCACTGCGTTGTAACTTTTTTTCTAGTATTCTATATACTATATTTGGCCTTTGTCGCCATTTGTTTACAGTAGCGAAAGAAAGAACATAACAAAAAAAAAATAAATAAAAAATCACAGATAGAGTCACCCTAAAAAAAAACTGGGTGTGCGAGTACTTTTTTGACCCAGTGTAGCAGTCGGGAGTGGAAAGTCTTTAATAACCGAAAAAAGGTCGGGCGAAATTAGCGAATTCTTGACTGGTTGCCGCGACCGTCTCGGCCCTCCTTTTCTTCCGTCGTTTCCGCGCTTTCCACGGGAATTCGCGAAATAACGAGGTAACTTTTCGTTCGGATAGAGAAGCCGCGTCGTCTAGACGGGATGCACTATATATTTGCACGGTATATTGCACCGGTTGAATAGCTTATTCGAAAGTCTGCTTCGTAGTCTGCTCAACAGACCACTCGGTTTTTCCATACAAAGAGGATTAGCATCGTCCTCCTTTGTCTCTCTCTTCTCTCTCCCGTCGTTTCGTCTCATCGTTTCGCGTTCTCTATCGCTTTGTTTCCTCAGAGTCTTTCTTTGTCAACGAGCCATGCCTTCGTTGCTCTCTTCCGACCTGATGTCGCTCGGAACCACGACCTGTCCCCTTTCTTCGCCATTGTTGCGTCATCCGTTTCGCCCTGCATTATTGCCCGTGTTCCTTATCCCGATGATAAAACCGTTCGAACCGTCACGCTCAGCGAATACCGGCGGAATACAATACGCGTCCATGCGACTAACAGTTCGATCGAATATAAATCGCCACGAGCTACTTTTACTCGACATCCACCATTATAGGAAAAATACGTAAGGGAGCGCGGGGAATTCTAAACTAACGAGACCCTTGGATCTACACTCTACGCTTTTCCTTATTAGACCATCCCTACCATTCGTGTTCTTGTTTGACTTTTTATTGTTGGATATGGAGGAGGGCGCGCGTGATACAGTATTGTCTCGAAATGAGCAGAATGTAGAAAGACTGGAGCTTAGAAGTAAAATAGGAAAAGAGATAGTCGAATCGAAGCAAAGTATACACGGATTGTTATTGATGAACAAACTTCAAATTTATAAAGCAATTGTTAAGTTTCTGCGAGATGTAAACTTAAAATTATAGCGATAGACAATAAAGTGCAATGAAAAAGTGTAAACCGACTACACTATAATAAAGAAAAAAGAAATAAGCAACTCGCTATCCCTTTTTATTTCATAGTCGCTAGCCGAGTGAGAGATCCAACAAGAAGCGAGAAGCCCGAGTGGCCATCTTTAACGCTCGACTGAACAGATTAGTGGAAAGAGCACAGAACACGTGTAATGTTTTCTCTTTCTCTGGCGCGTGCGTATTCTCCGAAATACTACTGTTAGTTGTATATACATACAGGATGCCCAAAAATGTTGTAACATCTTGAAAGGGGTGGTTCGGGAGGTGATTTGAAACAACTTTTTCCTTAGCGAAAATGTTGTCCGAGGCTTCGTTAAGGAGATATTAACAGAAAACACTGACCAATCAGAGCGCGCGTATACCGGTGGAGCGGCCGCGGTAGCGTATGAGCGCGGCCGCCTACCGCGTAGCCTACGCTCAACCGGCATACGCGCGCTCTGATTGGTCGGGGTTTTCGCTTAATATCTCCTTAACGAAGCCTCGGACAACATTTTCGCTAAGGAAAAAGTTGTTTCAAATCACCTCCCGAACCACCCCTTCCAAGGTGTTACAACATTTTTGGGACACCCTGTATACATGCCATTCGTTCGATTTTACTAGTGCTAAAATGAGAAAGGATGTTATCTTCTATCATTCTCCAAAGAATAACACCCGTACTCGAGCGATCACTTCATAGTTTACTGCTATACCGAACGCCCTGTTTTGTCTACGGGTTCCTCCTCGTCACACTCGGGAACTCGGGAACAAAGTCAAGCCGAATAGCACACCTGTTTCGAAATAAGCAACTCGTCGGTCCCGACCGAATTGCTTATTTCGAGACAATACTGTACTACGCTTTATTTTCGATTAAAACTATAGGAGTCCCAACGAAAATATACTCAAAACGCATAAATTTGAGACAATACTGTACTACGCTTTATTTTCAATTAAAACTATACGAACCCCAACGGAAAAACTATTCAAAGCGCAGAAGTTCGAAGCCACCATCCTCTAGGAGCCACGGTGGACTTTTCCTATTCGACCATCGCTCCGCGAACTATGCCTCTCGAAACTATGCCTGCATCTATCGGAAACGAAGAGCAGACGCAATCGTGTACGCGACACGGACGCGATATCAGCGAATCGATGCGCAGATCTCGATTCGCGCGGAAGTGGCTGCACACGTGCCGCCATTCATTCTCGACGAACGAGACGGACGAAGCGCACAATGAACCGAACCACCTGCACGGGAATTCTATGGAAATTCTCTGAATCTCGCCAACGGTTTGTTTCTCGTTACTCCCTGACGGTTGAGATACGTATCGATTCTCTTATTAGCCGACGAACACCCCCGTCGAAGGCTGCTCCGAAGACTCGACGGTGTTTTCGCAGGGTCCGATGAGAACTTAGAAATTCGATCGGAATATTCGCCGATCGAATTGGGTTTTCCTCGTAGCCAAGGCGGCACCGTCGTTGTGCGAACGCGTCTAGAATCTACTCTGCTGATTTCTTTTTTCGCGAGGCACGCAGACGATATCGGATATAAAGCCCGAGGGTTATGGAGGATGAACTCTTTCATAGAGGACAGAGTGGAAACGTCGGGATAGAGAAAAAGGGGAAGCGATTGCATTTTCCTTTGTGATCAAAGAAAATCTCTCGGTTGTAAACCGCGACCCTCTGTTCGCCACCAGCCGAGAACCGTTTCAGACTGAATGTAAACACGCTCTTTTTTTTTTTTTTTTTCGTGTTCAATTACTAGAGACGCATCTCCGGACAGTTGGATGCGCGAAAGTTGTTCCGCGTGTAAATTCCATCGTAGCTATACATCGAGCACGTCTTCGGAATCATTGATTTCACCCTATACTATCGACGATAACAGCTACCAACCCAGACCTTCCGAGCTACGTCATCCGCGACGAAAAACTTATAATTGACAGCCAACAACAAAAAGTAATAGGGTTTGCCAAGTTGCGACGATCCCCCTTCGTTACGCGGCTCCCGTGCTTCGACTTTGAATTCCTGCTGGTTCAATTTCTATTTTACATTAAAGTGGCGATATCTGGTATCTCCCCTTTTTAAAAAGAAGTGGTCGTACCATCGGGAGAGAAGAAGTCGTCGCGTCGCGAATCGGAAGAAACTGGTCTTACGCGACCAAGTGCAGTCGACTCGTTCCTTTCGATTTATTTCGGTGCGTGACGGGAACGAACGAAGATTCTTCGCACCCTTGGTAATGTTTTCGAAGTGATATTATTTAGAGATATTATTTAGTGTCAAATTTTAAGGAATCTATTGGTGAGATTTTCGAGACTAACTTTACGACTTTATTCATACTATTTTTGATTAGTCAGGGTGTCTTGGGATTAATGTAAGAACCGGAAATGGGGCTGAGACGATTCCGAACAACGATTTCCTTTGCGAAAGTGTCGGATGGCGCGTCGTTTTTGAATTATTAACGAGAAACCATCGACCAATCACCAATCAATATAAAGCAATTTGAATTGTACACAAAACACAAGAATAAATATGTATAGTTTTACGGAACACGTAAAAAATGTCTTCTATAAATTTAAATATAAAGTTTGTTCTTTGGTATTTACTTATGCCCATTTAATCCGAATAAAATGCCAAGTTAATTAATAGAAGTGCGTCGTCACTCGGATACAAAGGTATTGACGCTTGAGCGTACATGTAATGTATGGTAACTACTACATATACATGTTTTTGTTTTGTGTATAATTTCAACTCAGATAAATTACATATCGGCCAAAAAGTAGAGAAGTATATATGACTTAGAAAAATTTAAATTAATGTGGTGGTTAAAAAGTTTTTTTTATTCTAGAAAAAATCATCGCGGCACAGTGATTGCGGAGCTATGCTTTAAAATTTAAAACGTATAAAAAGGCAAAACAATCGAAGGGCGGACACCTAAATACTTCTCCCTGTTAGAGTATGCAAGGTGCACGAAAAGAATTGTCCCGGGAAGAATGCATCCGTATACGAGCGTGACGCGACCGGACGAGCCAGCGTCGCGACGCGTACTGGCCAAGAAGCAGAGTGGACGCGCGAAAGCGTACGGGTCCGGCGAACGGAGAGAGGCAACGCTCAACTTGGCAGTCCGTCAGTAAGAATCACGCTAGTGCTGGAAGCGGTGCATTCGGCACATGATTTAATGCATGCACGCGATACGTCCTCCTCCGCTGATAAAACGAATTTCGAGAGTGCGCGATATCGTCGATACGGGAACCAATGACGGACAGGAATTTTATTGGAATAATAGGCAACGAATAAAGACTCTCTCGGGATTTAGTTGAACGGTTAATTGAATCTACGATTACATTCGACAGCTATTTACTATTTATTTACTCAGTTATTTATTTAACGGGTGTATCGGTACTTTGGCGTAATGACGATTACAGTGGAGAGTGGGAATTTTTGAAAGTGAATGATTTAAGAAGAATTTAGGGAGACACCTCTGATGATTAAGTGTTCGGTGGAGTTTGACTCGTAAGTACTGGTTCAAAGCTACTGATTATGAATAAGATGGGACCTCGAAAGTATTGCATATAGTGCGCCCAAATACGATAAAATGATCTTGCGATATGTAACTATTATATTGC
>NC_071980.1:10343843-10347129 GCF_026283585.1 Hylaeus volcanicus
ATAGTATTTTTAAATATATTCATAATTGAAACAGTGGTTCAGACCTCATTGGGCTCTCGCGTCATCTTTACGTATAACGCACGTATACTAGCACGTCTCACGATTTTAACGAGAATGGACCTCGCGCCAACCATAATTAACTCGATCGACCTTATGACAGGAGACTTTAGCGATCGACACCCGACACGTCTCGTTGGATCGATCGAGACAATTATGGCCTCGAAACGACGTGTAATTCCGTAATCGCTTCAGCCCACTAGTGTCTCGCGAAGACGAATTAATTTACGTTCGTTATTGTCCACTCTATTCGTAAATGATAGTCCCACTTAACGATGTCCTATTCGCGAACTAACGTTCGAAACTGTTACGCTTTTATTTTTATTTACAAACATCCTTTCCAGAGTACGTCTCTTGCAATTCGATTACAAGTAGAGAACGTAGATGCAATTCCAATAATCGTTCGCTGGAGAACGACTGGAGAACGAATAGAGCGTGAAATGCGATACGCATTATCGTTGTAATTGTTTGGAAGTAAAGCTGGATTCCGATTCCAGCTCCCGAACAGAGGGAACATCTGTCGCCACGGAAATTGGTCGACAGCGCGCTGGGGTTCCGCGCTTATCTGCGAAATTATCGCTAGATAACGAGTCGAGATCGGAGGGAGAGCCTCGACGCGATCGACGATGGTTGCCTCGGAAAGACACAGAATTAATTTCCACGCTTAACCCTTTCCACTCGAGAGGTGACTCTCGGTCTAGGTTTGACGCAGTAAATCGGCCCACAATAATATTTGTTTAGGTTTAACTTCTTTCGGAACTCGAAGTATCGATAAAATGGTTGTCGACAAGGTAAAGGTGACCTGATTCTCAATCTCGATAGCTTAGCATTCGTAGTAACAGAATACTAAGAAAGCATCTCGAGTTGCTAATAGATACCAGAAAAAAAGGCCTCGAGTGCAAAGGGTTAATAAAATCGTCGCCGAGAAAAGTTTAAGAAACGGTGTCTCTATACTGCATCAGAGTTCAAAGAACAGGTAGGCGCGCCAATCACGATTTCCCGCATCGCGTCTCGACAATTTCCACGCGTCCTTTCGCAAATCCCGACACGCTCGTGTTTCAGCTACCAGCATGCCGCGACCGCTTATGTAACCGCGTTCTTTCACTCGCATGTACCTGCGCGATTCGGCCCCCTTTCCGTCACCCTACACCATCGGCGCTTAACCAACGAATCGAACAAACTCTCGCCTCTCGCGAACGGGAGGACACGAGCCGAGAGAGCAAGAGTAAACAAACGTTAAAGCGTGGATGGGTAACCCATAGCGAGCACTTAACAACCGTTTAAAACGATATTCGTTGACGAAGCGAGCTTGCCGTACGTGTTTTCGGTAGGGAGACAAAAATAGCGAGCGTGCAAGTGGTTAAGGACGTACTTTCGCTCGTAGGTCGAGGCGAGCGCGTGCGTACTTAAAACTGAAATGTCGCGTCGCGCTTACCCAGCAGCGAGTTTTTTTTACAAGAGGCACCGACAGGCGCCAGGTAGGGGCCTGCTGGCGCCGGTACGCGCCAACGTTTCACTCGATAAGGTCAGCGTTGCTTCCCCGCATCTTTCGAATACCTTTACATTCGATCCTTGGGGAACTCTACAAAAATTTGAGAAATATTTCCGTGTTCCGTGCATGGAGAATTTTTTTTCCTGGTGAAAAGGTAGCATACAGAGGTGGGAAGAACTTCGACGGGACGACACAGGTGCACGAGTTCGACCTCCTGTTAGAAAATTAGAGATAGCTAAATGGCTGAAGTAGGCGGGCCATGTGTTTAGTCTCTGCGCGCTACTCCTCTCAACGGAGGTTCGGCCAGAGGACTTTGTTTAGGTTCCTAAACTTTAAGAAAAGGCCGGACTGCCAAGGATGTCCTCGCATCTGGGATTTTTTGACATGGTTCAAAATTGTATCGACTTTCGTGGAGTCGAGACCTATCGAAGATATACAGGGTGAGTCCGAAGAAACAGAACACCTAAATATCTCCGTTACATTTCGTTGTACAAAAAAACTTCTCGGGACAAAGTTACAATATTTGAAGGGCCACACGTAACGGTGCAAGGGAAAAAATTTTCAAGGTCTTTTTTATATAAAATTTCAAGGTCATCGATGTTTTTTTTAATAGAATGACATATCTTCATTAACGTGATGTTGTAGCTGACAAAATAACGAATTCATCCATGTACTACAATATCACCTACAAACGACCTTCAACCCAGAAAAATGGAATAAATAAAATTCAACGTGTAAGATTCATTTGCTTTATTCCTGTTACGCAAAATATTCAAAAATATTCCCTTTACAAACCAATACATTTTGATCTTACACTCTACCATTTACGCTCTCGCAGTCCCCCTTGTTGACCCTAGCGCGACATAATTTCGTTGTTTATGGGAAAAATGAAAGAGATCAGGGTCGACGTGGATCCGTCGGGAAGCGTCGCTACCCAGACCTTGAGCGTAATTCGGGCTTTCGAGTGACTTCGATGGACGACGACGCTCGACGCGATATCGCGGCAAACGGATTCAACAGCTAGTACCTTATAAGGCGCGGAGGGTCGCGCTAAAGCCCGCTATCTACGAGCCGATCGACTCCCATCGCCTCGTTCCTGTTTTAATCGTTCGCGAAACCAACCTCCTGGAAAACGCGATAAGCACCGGTTTCATAATTTCGTAACTCGGACCGTCTACTCCCGAAAACCACTTCCCTGACCCCCGGAATCGCTTATTGTAAAAAGGAAACGGTAGAAACAGTATTTTCTTAACGGAACCAATTTTTAGTTGGCACTCGGGTATCTCGCGTATAAGATTCCAAAAGATCATTCCCGTCCATCTATTAGTTCGAGAGATATAAGCTTTTGTGATGAACATTAACAAAAAATTAAAAAAATATATATATATATAATAAAATGTATATAAATATATATACATATGTATTTTGTTAAAAAGATGGAGGTTACCCAATTCGACATCTATATATATTTATATATTTTGTATGTCATAAATATGTAAAATATATTAAATTTTAATCATAATATTAAATAGTTTAAATATGTAAAATATATATATAAAATAAAATGTATATAAATATATATATATATATATATATTTTTTTAACTGACTTCGGAAAGTATATATATATTCGACATCTATATATATACATATATATATATATATATATATATATTTATACATATAAATATATATATATAAATATATGTATATATATTTTACATATAAATATATATAA
>NC_071980.1:10347139-10357035 GCF_026283585.1 Hylaeus volcanicus
ATAAATATATGTATATATATTTTACATATAAATATATATAAATATATATATAAAATAAAATGTATATAAATATATATAAATTTTTTTCTTTCTTTTTATTTTACATACGTAAAATATATATATAAAATAAAATGTATATAAATATATATAAATTTTTTTAACTGACTTCGGAAAGTATATATATATATATATTCGACATCTATATATATAAAATATATAAATGTATAGATGTCGAATTGAGTAACCTCCTTCTTTTCGAAGTCGGTTAAAAATATGTATCACAGATTTTCAATCGTCTGGCATTGGACGCACTCGGCTAGGGAACTTCAAAGCGCTGCTGCCCGCGTATCAGCGTCGACGTTCCATCCAAGTCTGAGACATTAATCATTAACCAATCACAACGCACATTTGAATGTTCTATAATAATTAATTCCTGTAAACTCGTAATTTTCATTTTCATTTTAATTTTCATCCAACAAGCCCCCTAAGAATTAACTCGCGCCAGGCGCGGAACGAGCGGCGAAGTACGTCGAGGCGTGGCGATGCATAAACTGTCGCACTCGACGAACCCATGGAATATGTTTGCGTGGTCACGTTGGCAACGATAGCCGAGAAATAAACTTCCCTTGGGACGGGTCCGTGGAAGAGCCAAGTACGGAGACGCGTCGCGTTTGCGCAAACCCCCCTTACACGGAATCAGATAGGACGCGTTTAACTTTCAAGGGGACAATGATACGTCGACGTTTCTCGGATTCCGAGAATACGTGACGGTACGGACACGTATACGCGAGCAACGGAAGCCTGTAGATGGTCGGCAACGTCTGGCAACCACGGCAAACCTTTGCGACATCGATAGAATCAATCACGCTCTCTGTTAAAATCGCGTAAAGCTCTTTCTTTCTTATTAATTTCTTTATCGTAATCGTCTCGTAATCTTCATTAAGAAGATTACGACGATATGATTTGTTGAACCTGCTGGAAATTCTAATTCTATACATTCGAACGGATCGTCATCTATTTTTATATGACGCACTTCTTCGAAATCAGCGTGGCTTTACGCCTCAGTCCCATCGCTACTCGACGCATCGCTGAGAAAGTGGCCTTGTGGCGTCGGGTGAGTTTGACTCGACTACGGGCACGTACGCATCGAACGTTGCTCCCCTCTCGGCGTGTCGTCACGAAGAGATCCGTCCAAACGCGCTACAGCAGTCGACGTGTGCGATCGTTTCGTAGAGCAACGTTTCCAAACCGTATTCCGTGGAGCACCGATGCTTCGATGCGACGCGAACAAGTGTTCCGTACAAATTTATAATCCGTATCTCATTCCTCTACTTTTCGAAACAAAGTACAACCAGTCCTCGATAGTGTTTCTGTAGGTGGAATATCGGAGATTCCAACTAGGTACGACAAACGTAACCGAAGTTCGTATCACGAAGGTGGACAAACGTAACATTCTCGAGAGGTTGAAGAAGTTTTTGGAAACGCCGCACGTGGAAAATTTCACCGGAAATATCCGTTACGTTCGAAAGAGACGCGAGTCATCGTCCATCGCCCATCGTCCGTCGTGAGAGAACGGCAACGACCGTGTGGCGTCGGTGGCTGCGCAAGCACGAGCAAACCTCGCCCGTGGCATGCCGAGATCTGGCAACATGGTTTGAGCAAACGCCTCGCTACCCACTTGCCAGATGCACGCGTACACGCGACCGGTGTCTGGCCGACCGACGATAGCCGTCCGAGAAGCGCCTTTGTGTACTCGTGGCTCCTCAGTCGGTCGTTGAGCGTGGTCATTTACGGTCCGCCATACTTCTATTCCGTTTCGCCCGTTCCAACGCCAGTAGCCGTCCGTGAATCGAGAACCTTCGAACGCGAACCAACGTGCGCAAACGATCGACGCGCGTCTCGAACTGCTTCCGAGCGAACAAACCACGTTTCGTCCTCGCGGATCCAACCGTCGATAACTATGATGTCGAATCCCGACCTGGTCGGTTATACGCACGATTTCCTCACGGAATTCATCCACCTCTACCGGAGCTACCCCTGCTTGTGGCAGGTCAGGTACAGGGGATACAAAGACAGGTTGCTGAGAAACCGCGCTTACGACGCCCTCGTGCAGAAATTGAGGGAGGTAAATCCGCTGGCGGATAGAGAAACCGTCATACGAAAAATCAACACTCTCAGAACTGCATTCAGACGAGAATACAAGAAGGTGAGGAGTTCTCAGAGGATGGTGAAGAATCCTCGGCAACGGTACAGGTCCTCCTTGTGGTACTACGATATTCTCAAGTTCGTCGCCGAACAGAACGAGGGAACGTCTTTGGATGTCGAGAAGGACACCTTTAAGAACGACTCGATGCCTGCCGATGGCTACCACGAGGAGATGGTACGACCCCGCACGATTTTTGTCGAGTTGTCAGGGAGACGTTAAACGCTATCCAACCGATTATTCGTTCCGCGTTCCTGTTTTCCGGTTGCTAAGGAACCTTTGGAAAGCCGGAACGCGAAACCGAGTATCTTAAATACGCCGACGGGTACTTGAAGTCCCTTTTCACGCGATGTAGAGTCACGACTATTTATACCGTGACATCGAATGTCAGACATTTACTTATCGTAATAACGCGATATTCAAGTTTTTATGATACGCCAGTCACAAAAAGAAGTCGTGACTTCGAGTCACGTGAAAATTGACCTTTACTTGACCGAACCGCTATAAAATATCGCGCGAGTGTTGGGCGATGTTGGACGAAATGTGATCCATGACTACGATTATCGATTGATTTATAGCCTGCGGATATTCGACATTTGACTCGTGCTAATATAAAAAAATATAGAAAATATATGTAGAATGTAGGTTTAGCACGAGTTAACTGCATTTGCGTAAATGTGGAAAATCCGCGGGCTAACGAGTCAGTAAACACGATTAATTATTACCGAGGAGTCAAGCACGGTCAGCTCTTAGAGATTACAAATAGCTGATTAGTGATTGTAGAGTATAAATGTATCATAATAAAATCAGGATGTAGTTCAATGTTTTGCGATAGTCGATCGTTCTCGGTCTCTTAATTTGAGAGTAATTATCGTTAACGTAATCGCCAATCACTGCTCAACTCTACGCGTCTCGCCGACAATGTATATCCCTCCGATATGGGCCGAGCCCCTTTCCATCTCTTTCGTTCCCTCTTTCTCCCACCATCGTGAATTCTCCTCTCTTCCACACACCCTCTTTCCGCCATCGTGCGTGCTATCTCTCTTTCGCTCGACAGACCATTATCGATCCGAAACCTCGACGTAGTACCGCACGACGCAGGAAATTACATGTAAATCAGAAACAAAGCCGAAATGCTTACTCGAGGCGACGCGAATTGCTCGCGAGTATTTGCGCACGCACGAAAGACGCTTTCGAGTCGTTCGAAATGTTTTATTCCGACGAGATGAGACGAGACGAGACGAAGCGCGACACAACTGGACGCAATATGGTGGGAAGAACGGTGGGGGCCTGGTGTTCGTTCACGCGTAGAATGACAGAGACGGGCAAAACCCTATAGTCTAAGAGCTGGCTAAAAAAATCACGAATGATAAGGTGCAGTGAAAATTTGTATCTAAAAACACTCCTTACCAAGGATGTGAACCGAAACGTAATTCACACGAGTGAACCGGTTCGTAGTTGTTTCGGTTACAAGAACCGAAATCTTTGGAGTGGAATTGGAAGTGAATTGATTCTTTGGAGCGAAATTGTTTGAACTGTAATTCATTGCGGATTAGTGGAAATAGTGAATTTCGCTCCAGCTTCGAACACTGAAATGGTTTCACTCCGAACTGAACTAACATAGGATTTCGTTTCGGTACGAGAAGACATAATACAAATACGTACGGAGTATGTAAAAACAATGAATATTTTCTTAGTCAACGGCCAAGAAAAAGGACTCGTTTATCTTATTTCGGTACTCGAATATCTGCAAACAAATTTGTTACGAACTAACACATTGCATTAACTTTTGCGATTTTGCAAATAAATTATTTGTAAACTAATAAATTTGCAACAGTCTTCTATGACAAACAAATTTGTTACGAACTACCATATTGCATTAACTTTTGCATTATATTATATATAATATACATAATCGATATAACACATATCGATATATATTATACACATATTTGTATTTGTACTAGTGTTGTGGTGTTTGGAAGCGTCCAGAAGCAGAACGTTTCTAAAGCGCTGAAACCTGTAAAAGACAATCGCGAGATTATGCGTGCGAGCACGAATCTATGTATACGTGTAGTGACATGGAAATGTTTGGAAAATTTGGAAACGTCTGGAACGTTCGTGAACGCAAAGCATATGAAAGACACAATGATTAATGAAAATAATAAAAGTAGTAAAAACATTGAAAATAATAAAAATAACAAAAACAAAAATGAAAGTATAAATAATTAAAATAACGAAGATAATGAACAATGAAAATAATGAAAATATTGGAAGTAGCGAAAAGAGTAAAAGTACTAAAAACCACCTCGGAGCGAATCGAAGGAACCGAAACAGAATTCATAATATTTCGCTCCGTAGCTGTTTCAATTTCGCTACTTTCCCCCACCAGTAGGCGTTTTGTAACCGAAACCGAACAGTTATTGTACCGCTTCTTTTAAATGAATTCAGCTCCAGAAACAGTTTCACTCCTAGAGCAAAACAAAACTATAACATATAAAATTGATTCGCTTCTGGAGTGAAACGCTTTAAAATAGTTTTGTTTCGGTTCACATCTCTGCTCCTTACTAGATGACAAAGCCCATAGCGCTGCAACCAGAAGGCGGTCCCGGGGCTGGCAGCGTGGGCGGGCGGTCAAACATGTTAATTTTTAATCAAAATGAAATCTTTGAGTGCAGTCCTGAAATTTTGTGTAGTTATAGTTTTTAACTGTAGAAATCGCGTAAAGTTATTGTCAGAAGTCTAGGTCGGCTTAAACGTTGCCAGAAGTCGATAAAGTTGTAAAAAAAATGTTTTAAATTGTAATGACAAGGTACAGTTCTGGCGAATACGTTTTCCTATTATTTATTGCTTAAAAAACCTGGATAACAATTGTAGACAGTATGGTGGCTAAGTACATGAAAAATGATAATATCGTCATAAGTTGGTACGCCGGAAAGAAATTCTTTAAAATCGAAATAATAAGGTGCAGTTCCGGCAATGTGTTTTTCTTATTATTTACACTATTAGTTAACTACATATGCAATGGCAGAAGGCTAAGGTGAGGGAAATCCATACAAAACAAACAATACAAATTATTTTGCCGTATGAGCTCGTGTGCAAAAATGAATTCCATGTAACCAGGTGTGTCATCAAGTGAATTTATAAGTAAAAAAATTATGTGTACAATAAAATTCAATCGGGAATATTTCAAACTCTTGGGAGTAACGTAGGTATTGGTAGGTATACAGGGTGTCTACGTATAAGTTCGGACATACGCAGGGTGTCGATTCTACAACAAATTTCCAATAAAAATTACTCTTACAAGGGGAGGGCGCGGGCATTTCCTTCACCTTAGCCTTCTGCCATTGCATATGTAGTTAACTAATAGTATAAATAATAAGAAAAACACATTGCAGGAACTGCACCTTATTATTTCGATTTTAAAAAATTTCTTTCCGGCGTACCAACTTATGACGATATTATCATTTTTCATGTACTTAGCCACCATACTGTCTACAATTGTTATCCAGGTTTTTTAAGCAATAAATAATAGGAAAACGTATTCGCCAGAACTGCACCTTGTCATTACAATTTAAAACATTCTTTTTACAACTTTACGCGATTTCTACAGTTAAAAACTATAACTACACAAAATTTCAGGACTGCGCTCAAAGATTTCATTTTGATTAAAAATTAACATGTTTGACCCGCCCGCCCACGCTTCCAGCCCCGGAACCGCCTTCTGGTTGCAGCGCTATGAGCTTTGTCATCGAGTAAGGAGTGTTTTTAGATACAAATTTTCACTGCACCTTATCATTCGTGATTTTCGCAGCCAGCTCTCCGTCTACTAGGCTTCGAATAAATCTGAAGTTTGCCAATGTATTTGTCTCGTTTCTTTGGAAAATGTTCAAAAGAGACAAACATATCGGCAAACTTCAGATTTATTCGAAGCACTAGGGTTTTTTGCCCATCTCTGTGGAACGACACGTAGAGTCAATTAGGACCGTCGGATTCCGAATCGAAAATCGGCCTTTTCGTCGCGGCACATCGGGAAATAAAAAACGAATTTCTAGATAATTCTAAACCAAGGAAATCCTGACAACACGCTGAATTTATAACGCGACACTAGAGCCAAGGAAGTCGAGGGTTCCCTGGTACAGTTGCCAACTATTTTCTTTTTAGTTTGTTCAAGCCGACGTGAGCAAGATCGAACCACCGTCGCCGGTAGCGAGCCCGGAGCCTTCTCCGGATCCCACGTTCCAGCCCGTGATCCTGGAAACCGAGGGATCGTACGCGAGACGAATCTCGTCCTCCGTGTCGGCCGTCGACACGCTTCGAAGAAAGCACCAACAAGATGGCTTCCAAGATCGTCAAACAAAAGAACCGAATCACGACGTTTCGTCGAGGCAATTCGCCGCCTGCGTGTCGGACGACGAGTTTGAAACGTTTGGTCGTTACGTGGCGAGCAAACTGAGGAAGTCTATGCCCCGTCAGAGCATCATCGCCGAGAAAGTGATCGCCGACGTCCTCCTAAGAGCTAATCTCGGCACCTTGGACGAATCTACTTCTATCACGGAGAAAGTACCGTCCCGATGTTTTTTGGTGATGGGCGATCGTTGAATCGTTTCTTTTTTTTCCAACGAAACCGATCGCTGCGGACCACTCGTGCGGGATTTCCACGTGCAAAGGTTCTTGGACGCCATTTTTAACCGTTTGATTTACTTTTAAGATCCTTTTTCTTTTCTTTTTTTTTTTCATTTTCACTGCTTCTCCTTTGCGTTAAAACTATTAAAGACGAAATCATCGTCTTTGCATGTGAAAAATCTGCATCTTTCACGTGATTCTCGTTTTAGAATATTATCTGTGAAATTATTTGTTATTTTAGATATTTAAGGAATCGTTGTTACGCCAGGTGTCTACTTGAGAGTTTTACTCTCGAGAGTAGTTTCCTTGACGAACCTTTGACAAGTTTCCTTGACGAACTTTTATATCGAAATAGAAATTAATAAAATTGGTAAAATCCAAATGAGCGATCGATAAGTCTTTTTTTGTTACATTTACTTGTAATACGATGCGCTGTGTGTATATCACTTTTTTTTTATCGGACTTCTTCAGTGGTTGAAGCGTGAAATTACTTTGGTAATTATAGTATTAGCCTACTAGCCTACTATTATGTAAGTTTTTAATAAAATCTATATTCCTCGTACGAAGCGTATTCTCTTCCAAATACGATCGACTAAACGTCACGATAATTGTTATACTCTCCTTTTATTCGTTATTTATTATCCGAACGAAATCACGCGATCTCGGAAGCAGAGAAGGAGAATTACCTACTGAAAATTTCTGAACTACTATGGCGGGCAGGTCGCATTGCGGACGAATAGGAACTGGCGACCAGCCAATGGAAGCGAGTTTTCGTCCGCGTACATGGAGAAATAACGGACGACGAAACGTTTTTTTTTTTTTTCGAATACGGTAGACATCCAGTCCAGCGGTCATCAACGATGAAAAAATAGTAAATTGTTCAAACTACCGTAATAGTGATCGTCGACAGCTGTGTTTACTTTTCAATGAATTATCGAGTCACGCGTATCTAGAAAATAGTAATTATCTACGTACAGTCGGTGTAGAATGTATTCGTATACCGATCAATTTCCCAAAAAACTTTTGCGTGAAATTGTAGTTTCTTAATTTCTTTCTTTATAATCAATGATATTTTACATATTCTCGGAAGTCTATAAAATAGATATAGTCCAAACAACATTTACTAGTTGGTATGATTTGTGAAATTAACAAAAAAAATGCGAAAAGTGGTTAAAAGTATAGAAGCAATAAGTATTTGTACGATTCTGATGACGAACCATTTACAGTAGAGTTTGTAACGTTATTACACATTATTGCTCCGTGGGAATTAGAAAACATCAAATTTCCAATAAAGTATTAGGTTGTCCAGAAAGTTCTTGGCAATTTCTAAGAAAAATTCAAAGACACGTTTGAATTTTAATATACATATATTTATTGAATTACGTAGGCGCCATTTTGTTCCACAACCTTTCCACCTTTTAAGGGATGTATACATGTTATTTGTTTGGAACCACTTCGATATATCAGAGCTGTATCACCTACCAAAAATCGACATGGACTTTCCGGACAAACCAATACTTTTAAAAATGGCTCTAATAGAGGAATTGAAGAAGATCCCACTTCGAATAACTAATAATTCAGTTAATTTAATGCTTGGAAGAGTTACAATAATTATAAAATCAAAAGGAAATCCCACGAAGGAAGTATTATGTACGTGTAAGTTAATATAAATTTTTTTTTTTTTTTTGAAATCGAGTTTTAAAAACTAAACAGTTGTGCGAATACTTATTGCTTCAATATTTATATCGATTAATTCTTTTTTTTCTCGTTAATTTCGCAACTTACATATGTAAATAGCTATTTTTTTTGTAATCTATCCATTCTAGAGATTTCCGAGAATATGTACAATGCCATTGTTTATAAAAAATAAGTTAATAAATTCTAATTTTACATAGTTTTTTTGGAAATTGATCGGTGCACGAATACATTCTACACCCACTGTATAGAGAAATCTATCTTCTTCTTCTTATGTATATATATATATATATATATATATATACACATACATATATAATAATACATATAATTATATATATATACACATACATATATAATAATACATATAATTATATATAATATAATAATAATATATAATAATAATAATAATAATTTATGTGTGTGTGTGTATATATATATATATACAAAGTATTATAAATTCAATATATACGAATACTTTCTACACCCACTGTATTCGAATATTTCGAGCTCAAACGACACAAAACAGAACGTTTTCACAATCTTTCGAAAATATATACCTGTAATTTTGAAATCTCTTAAAAACTGATCGCTTCACATTTGCATATATGCAGATCCAGCCCATTGTCTCGTTCGAAACGAAAAAGTTTGATAGTTATCCAACGCGTTCGGCCGAGTTAGAAATGTCCGAAATTACAAGGATTATTCGTACCGTTATCTTTGATCCTAATTAAGGCAAGGGGCTCGTTTCGACGCGAAGCTTCGCCGAAAGTTGCTATTTTATTTCCGCTGTTCCGCAGCGAAAGCATGCATGGAGATTTCGCGTAACGAGCTTCAACTTCGATTTATATCGTCGGAAACTTTTCCAATAAAAGTTTCGGTCTAATCAACCGGTCGGTTATCTTGGCTAAACGAGTTATTACCGGCCGCATTAACCGGTCGTTGCTTTCAATTTCTTAAAACATTTTGCGAAAAAGTTTCGCGCGCCCTTTTGTGCTCGATGATTTATTACGCCGGAATTTTTTTTCTTCCATAGGGCGCGACCTCTAGAGGGGATGGAGTTCGATGAGGGGTGCGAGAGAAACTTGTTGACGTAGAAAAATTTCGTTCGATATTGATACTCGTCGAATAAATGACCCACACCGCTTCTTAAATTTGACTTTTAAATAATTATACGAATAATACGTTGGTAAAATAGTCGCAATAATGGATTTTATATATTATTTACGTTATTGATGTGATTGTCGATGGAAATAAATATAATGACTAGACTGTGCGGATATCTTTATGCATTTATAGGAAATTTGAATGTGTAGGACACTTCGAAATGGAAATATGCGAGAATATAAAAAAAGATTGATGACAAAGTGCA
>NC_071980.1:10357045-10369533 GCF_026283585.1 Hylaeus volcanicus
CCAATGCTCTGGATTTTTGTGAATTTTTCATTGAAAACTAAATTCTCGTAAAATGAATGAGTAGACTGGGCGTTTATAGGAAATTTGAATGTGCAATAAAAATGCAAACAATATGCAATATAAAAAAAGTTTGAAGGTAAAGTTCATGTTACAATATTTGCAGAATAAAATAAATTCCTATTTAGGTTAAATTTTTGTAGGCGCGAAGATTTTATTTTGCGTAAAGATCCGCAGTCTAATAATGACTGAAATGTTGAGAGTATGAATATTATTACTCCTCGTCCTAAAGATATCTTTCAACGCGATAAAATACCATACGTATATTTCCCCTTAAACGTACCCTACCCTCGAATAAAAGACTATCTATCGCAACAACCCTATCGCAGACCGTCTATTTTCGTTGCAATAGTCGATTACTAAACATTCCCCGTGATCAATGTATTTCGAACGCTTTGTCAAATAGCAGTTTGCTTGAAAAATTTGCAACTCGGTTTATGATTCTATATTAGAGTCAAAATTCACACGAAGACGAGGTGGCCGAGTGGTTAAGGCGTTGGACTGCTAATCCAATGTGCTCTGCACGCGTGGGTTCGAATCCCATCCTCGTCGATCAAATTTTTTTGGGGGAAATTTTATTAAACTCGATCGTCTATACAGAACTCGAAGCAGAAATAATACGAAAAGAAAAATTTAGCTCGCAGTTTTGCCTCGCATAATATTTAAATTCCCGCAAAATGCGTGATAAATCGACAATATCCTTAAACGTACTAAAAGAAAAGGGAGTCTTTGAATTCTATCTTAATCTTACAGATCGAAACGAAAGAGAGCCCCGTAATGCGAATAATAAACTATAAATCGGTGTAGAGGAAGAATTTAATCTACAAGTTAAAAATTAATATTAAAAAAAGAGAATAAAGGGTATACCACGATAGCAAATATTAAAGGCAAAGTGAAACAATGGTCGAGTAATCGAAAATGTTGATAAAAAAAAAAAAATAGAAACGTAAAAAGCTTGTCGACAGGCAATCGAACCCTGGTCTGCCGCGTAACGCTCTTTGTAACGCCCAGGAAAACGCACGGGGCAAAAAACTATGCGAGTATTTTGAAATTGTGGTCAGTACGGGTAGGAAAAATTTAAGTAACAAATAAAAATAAGACAAAAATTAATCCTCCCCGGCGGGGAATCGAACCCCGGTCTCCCGCGTGACAGGCGGGGATACTGACCACTATACTACCGAGGAATTATTGAGAGTGCTTTATAAATTAATCGTGCACTTGTTCCTATACTTAATCATAAAATTACATTAAAGAAAAAAAAATGTTTCTATTTAGAATTAATAAATAGAATTTAATAAGAAAAACTTCAAAGGCCATTCTATAATCGCCAGTACTCGTCATACGTCGTAAAGAGATCATAACATAACGATCTACTTCGATCCACTTGAAAAGGTGCACTTGGACGCCTCGAGGCATCAAAGTTTTAACGCCCGAAAAAGATCACTCTAGAGTTAGCCCTGAACTGTTGACATCTGGCACTCAAGGACTCTATTGCCTTCGCTTCCTAGACTTTCTACGAGACCTTTCGAGAAACTCCCAAGACTGCGAAGTTTCAAATCGTCTCGCACATAATTCGATAACGGAAAAATCCTGGCCGTCCAGGTCGGCTTCGAAGACCGAATTCGTCTTCAAATCCTGATTGTTCTTTCAGTCTTGAAAGTTTTCGTCGATCTTGAAAGTATTAATCGGTCTCGAAGTCTCGATGAATCGCGAAACTTTTAACGAGTCTCGAGTACGAAACTTTTCGATAATTTTTGCTTTCCGCGATGCATCAAAGTAACTGTCGAATCGTATTAAATGCATTCTAGAAAACAAGAATCAACGAAAAGTTTCGGCTCTTCAAGATTTCATTGATTCGCTGAAAGCTTGAAGATTTATCAAGGCGTTGTGACGTTAACGATCGATCGTGACCTCAACATCAACCAACCCGTATCTTATCTTTACTATATATACGAAACATTAATCATTTTGCAATACAAATACTTAATGGGCGTTCGAATATTTGAAAAGTTTATCTCTGCTTTACCGTGTACACCCTATATGATCTTATGATTGATATATATTAATTGCTTATGTGTACATAGAAAACGTATATATATAAAATAGAATATCACATAAGGCTTACCTCGAAGGAAGACAGACGAAGAACACTAGCTGCGTCTCGTTTCAGCATTCGACGCCATGTTGAAGGAGAGAGAGAGAGAGGACGGATCTTTTCCGCGGGAATGGACGATCAACCGTAGCCATTTTCTTTCTCGTTCGCTACCACTAGTTCGCACACTTGTGTTTCGAACTTTTCTTCATCTGCGTCTTCCATTTGTTGCACTAAATAAAGAATACTACGCGTCTTGCCACATGTTCGTTTTAAAATTAAAATCAAAATCGACCAAACTGTAACAATCGCACAAATAGTAACATTCGCGCAAATTTACCGAGAATGGAAGCGAAGCTGTACGTGCGCACGTTCGCGTGGTCAGTTAGAAACTGGTCAGAAAAGTTTTACAGTGTTGCCTGGGGGTGTACGCGCGAATACATTCGACGTTCGGAATTTACGACGTCAACCTTTACCTTTTTCTGGCCGAAAAACCGTACGGTGGTTGTGCACCAAAGACTTTCGAACTTTCGAACTACGCGACGACGCCGACTCCGCGCGAATCGTAATTCTTTCCTTCGCACTACCAACTGCTACCAACCGCACGACAATCCATACGCGATCAACCGCGGTTAAATCTGACGAATCGTACAAGCTACATGAAAACTTCTACATGAATTCGATGAAGGCGAATTTCTAGACTAGAAAATTTAAGCATTTAAGAGTCTTAAATTAAGACGTACGAAAATATAAAAGACAAATAGCATTCGTGAAAAATTCATGATTAATAACACTCCACTGTTTTTAGTTAGTAACATTTATCAGGCTTCGCGTCATATTTTTTTTCACTGTTCCCCCACTGTTTCGCGATTACAGTTACTTTTGTCTTTCGTTGTTTTCCGACTGTACATTTGACTGAGGCGTTCAAGAAAGCGATACACTTCGATTACCGAGCAACGATTGGAAAATCGACGACATATTCACTGAACGTCCGAAATCGTCCTTCCGCCACGATGCTACGGTATAAACTGCTGAGAGAATTTATTCTTCGAAAACACAGACCGATCGGTCTGGAGACAAGCGACGCGAGTGACGGGGGTGAAGCGGTGACTGGGGAGTGAAGTGCCTTGCTCGAACTACAATGTAAACACGTGACTCGACCTCTGCGAGATAAAAGTAAAAACAGTCGAAAGGAATGGGTCATCGACGAACGAGGGTCCTTCGCTCGAGGGTTAACTTTTGAACGATTTCAAGGCGACTCCATGCAGGAACCGTCTATTCGAAGCTCGTGACACAATCTCGCGCGAGAAATATGTATCGAGTGAACTTGCACCTAGGAAGAGAAGCACAGGACCGTAACGTAAGTTTCTTTTGTATCTCCGTTCGTAAAATATCCTCTACATCAGTGATTCTCAAACTATTCCCTCGAATCCTTGCGATCAAGGTATGAATCTTTACGAAAATCGTTATAGTTCAATTATTATAATCAGTGATGGGCAAAAGGCTTCGGTGACCCTAGGCTTCGAACAAATCTGAAGTTTGCCGACATGTTTGTCGCGTTTCCATCTTCAGAAAATGTTCAAAGGCAGAAGCGAGACAAACATGTCGGCAAACTTTAGATTATAATATTATAATTTGCAGACATTTAATTAAATAGCATCATAAAGTCTCGACTAGTTTATTACAAATACACGCGCGATACGCTTCTCATTTTCTTCTGAGAAACGCTGCTCGTCCCCTCGACTAAAGTTTTCGCTTACTTTATCGTTAAAAATTGACCACGGTTTCCAGCACTTCGGTAACATACTCGTTCAAACTTGCCGCTAGATAGAAAGCCTCGTAAACTAAGCAAATTGCTTTAAAAGTTTGCCACACTTACGTCGCAGTAATGCCATCTTGGAAACTAAGTCGAGGACAATCCGTTACGCGAAGCAGGACATTTTATTTTTACGCGACGGTCACTTTCTTCCCAGAATGCAAATTTATATTCACGATAGACGTAGTAAGTGGTACGTAGTATTTACGCGTCTCGGATAACGGGTACGTTATCGAGTGCTAGGTTATGCCGAGCGACGAGATAAGTCTTCTCGCTGCTGAATTAATTAGTCCTAGGTAGAGCTTCCACGATGAAATAGTTTAACAAGTATATTTTTAATACGATAAATATTTTTAAGGAGGAGTTTATAGGTCTTCTCACTGCTAAACTAATTAGTCCTAAGTAGAGCTTCGAGGATGAAATAGTCTAGCAAGTATACAGTCGGTGTAAGAAGTATTCGTACAGCAACAGATTAAAAATAAAATTAATAAGAAAATAAATACATAAGTGGTTAACCTTAAAACTAATAAACTCTGATTTAAGCAAATTCTACTGTAAAAATACGTAGGAACGTTGGTTAATTATCTCTTCCCATAAAATTTATTAATAAAATAAATATACGAAGTTTTATTTTGGATTGGTTCCTGCACGAATACTTATTACACTTATTTGTAATACGATAAATATTTTTGTTCGCGAAAGGAAGAGTTTATAGATCTTCTCGCTGCTGAATTAATTAGTCCTAGGTAGAGCTTCGAGAATGAAATAGTCTAACAAGTATACAGTCGGTGTAAGAAGTATTCGTACAGCAACAGATTAAAAATAAAATTAATAAGGAAATAAATACATAAGAGGTTAACCTTAAAAATAATCAACTCTGATTTAAGTAAATTCTACTGTAAAAATACATAGGAACGTTGGTTAATTATTTTTTCTTTTTGTTTTTTAATTACTTTGTTTAAGATCACATCAACTACATGGTTATTAGTGGCCACGTTGATATCTACAATTCAATTACAATTTATTCATTATTTCATATTTCCTTCGTATATCTAATAGTTTGAGAAATTCGTTTCTATTGTTGAGAATCGTCTGCATATTATTTAAAAGTTTGAATTCGATGATCGTGCTGCATGGTTAATTATTTCTCCCCGTAAAATTTATTAATAAAATAAATATACGAAGTTTTATTTTGGATTGGTTCCTGCACGAATACTTATTACACTTATTTGTAATACGATAAATATTTTTGTTTGTGAAAGGAAGAGTTTATAGATCTTTTCGCTGCTGAATTAATTAGTCCTAGGTAGAGCTTCCCGGATGAAATAGTTTAACAAATATATTTAAAATACAATAAATATTTTTGTCCACGAAAGGAAGATTTTATGGATGTTCTCTCGATTATAGATCATCATAGGGTGCCTTAGTATTTGCAAGGGGAGCGTAAAATCAATTTTGTAACGTAATAAAATACGAATATATTTCTATTTTACAATCCGGCTTGAACAATCATGGCGTTCGGAATGCACATGTGCCCGGCTAGCTCAGTCGGCAGAGCATGAGACTCTTAATCTCAGGGTCGTGGGTTCGAGCCCCACGTTGGGCGATTTACTTTTTTTGCATTTTTTGAATCGCTTTATCGAATCAATAAATCTATTTCCGCGTCTTTTTTGCATTCGTTCACGTTTATCGACAGAAAACGAAGCATTATTGTTAAAAAATTACGATCTAGTTATAACTCACTTTTGGTAAAAAATAATGTTGCAAGTGAAGGAAGTACGTTTCGTCGCAGTTTTACGTGTAACTTTTTCTGAAGAATCGATTCGTTTGCGAAGTGCATGGAAACTCGTTGCAGGTTCTGAAGTGAATATTGTCGTTTATAAAAAGTTCGCCCCCGGGTGGGCTCGAACCACCAACCTTTCGGTTAACAGCCGAACGCGCTAGCCGATTGCGCCACGGAGGCGGCTTGTTGGTCGTCCTTTTATCGCTAAATTTGTTCTCTCGGCGAAGAAACTTAAACAAACAAATCGAGAGATAACGATAGCGCGCGGGACACCAGCTAAAACGCGCCGTCTAACGAGCTTAATCTTCGTACCGTATAAATCATCAACGATTGCATCTAGAGGCACGGAATTAATCTTTACGCCCGATGTTTAATATTCATTTACATAACGTAATAGGAACGATTACTCGAGCCGAATAGCGTAGCCGAATAGCGTAGCCGAATAGTGTCTCGAAGCTGATAAGACTTTATCGAGGATCCCTCGTTCGCGCGAAAATATTTTCCTCGGCGTTGCGACCGTAGAAAACGAGAGAGACGAAACTCTCCTCGAGATACTTTCACCGAAACGACGCTGCTCTCCAAGCGTGCCACGTATATACAGACGTTCGCCGCGGATAAAAGAACAATCGTTTCGTTTGTAAGCAAAACAGAGGACAAAGGGTGCTCGTGGAAGCCTTTGAGGATAAATAACGAGCTATGGACGCGGTCGTGGTCGAGAACGGCGCGAACCCGCAACAGAGTGCCACTTGCCGAGGAACCGTTAGGTCGGAGTGGCGATTTCTCGCAATAGAATTTCGACGGCACCGAGCGAAATCGATTTCGGACCGACGATTGCACGTTCCGTCCGATTTTGCACGCGACGCTCGAATGGAATCGACTCGAAACGAGGGTTGCGCGGGACTTCCAGACCGACAATTGCTTTTTCTTCGGTGACTGTCCAAATTACTTCGCCGTTCCAACGTAAAACGGGTTTGCTCGCGACAATGGCCACGTCTGGATGATTTCGACGTTTCCAGTTACGTTTCAACGCGACAATATTAAATGTACAATCCAAGCGGTCGTCTCTATTCTGAAAATGCCTCGGGGCATTATCAACCCGGATAAATTAAATCAGTTATTTCTGCCACTCTTTTTCTTCGGTGACTGTCCAAATTATAAGGTTGTCCCAAAAGTTTCTTTCGCTTTATTAATAACTAATACATGCGCGATAGTTAATGTTTTATGTTACATTACTGAACTGTGCACGATTCATTTTGCTCCATTACTGTTACAATATGAATATACAGGGTGGTCCACCTAAGTAAGGCCACCTAAATATCTCTTTTAATTGTGGGGGTACAAAAAATATTTTGTACGCTATTTGAATGGTCTGAAAAAACCATTCTATTGCAAAAAATTTCTTTTTTCTAGGGTAATTTTTTTCGGAGTTTACAAGGTTATCGATGTTTTTTTGTGTACAAATGTATAATTCTTTTTATCGCATCGTGTAGCTGATGTAAAAATACGTTCAGATATGTACATTACATGAGCTTGAAATGATCTTTAAAAATTAAATGGAAACGAAAAATTGTTGTCTACAACGTTCTCTCAAAATGTACAATCCAAGCGATCATCTCTATTCTACGCCGAAATGGGTGGAATTAATAACAGTCTTTTTATTTTATTTTGAACGTCTACTTTATCCGACGGCTTGGAAGAACGTGTTGACCGTTTAGAGAACGAACGAGAACCAACTAAAAGCCCAAGCCTACGCGAAAGAGAAATTCTAACGTCCTCTTAAAGAATAGAAAATTCTGCCTGCGCTCTGTTTATTGGCCTGGCCTTCGACGACAAACAGTCAAGAGTCCTCAGACCTGATGGTGTCAGTCCGATACTTTAACAGACAGAAAGGGCAGTGCCTCTTAACGCTAGATTTATTTTTGCTTAACGCAAATGTAAATGTATATAATTCAACACAAACCTTTAAAAGGCACACCAAAACTTTCGAGCTTTTTCGCAACACAATTTAACAGAAGTAGAAACGCGATCGGAGTTTAAACCGTATGCTTCAGTGTTTCCTATCGTATACAGTAACTCACGAAAGTATTCGAACGCCTCCAATCTACATAGTTAATAAATAAAATACACGCGTTAGGTTTAGGTTTGCAAAATAAGATTATAAACAAAGACACATAGGAATCTGGAGAACGTATAAGTAAAATTACAAAAAAAATCTGTCAACACAAACAGCACTCACAAGCCATTGAGTATAAACATATCGTTTTCGCACGTCACAAAAGTATTCGAACGCTTAGACAAGAAGCGTATTTCTGGCGATTGAAATGTAAACATTACGCTGTAGTCGATTCCAAGACATCGTGTAGTTCATATAGATTTCGTAGAGTATAATCTTTTATAATTATTCTAATCGTGAGCACGAAAAAGTCAGAAACCAGTAAATGTGAACGTGAATTAATATCGAAGTTGCATAATGAAAATAAATCTTATCTTGAAATTGGTAAATTATTAAATCGAAGTAAACCTACGGTATATTATACAAATAAAAACGTCGAAAACTGAAGGAAATATTACAAACAAGAAACGTACAGGACGTCCAAAGAAGTTAACGTCCAGAGAGGAGAAAATGATTATACGTGAAATTAAGAAAGATCCGAGTACATCTGCACCAAAACTTGCAGCGATTGTTGCAAATAGTTTTGGGAAAGATGTACATCCCGAATTGTGTCGTAGGGTTCTGCGGAGTAATGATTTCCATGGAAGAATACCACGAAAAAAGCCATATATCAGTAAAACTAATAGAAAGAAAATACTAACGTTTGCAAAAACGTATGTCGACAAAGATATTTCGTATTGGAATAAAGTTATTTTCTCGGATCCGAGTAAGTTTAATATTTTCGGTTCGAATGGGCAGCATTAAGTAAATCCAACATCAACCCGGATAGATTACCTTCGTTTCTAACAAAACATTAAATCATTTATTTCTCCCACTCAACGAAATTCGTCCCCGGAGAGGTTACCGAGCACTCGAGTTCGAAGTACCCGCGCGATATGTACCACGTGGAACTCTTCCAAGTTTCACGGTGAATTACCCGACACCCGACGATGCTCGTTTAAGCGAATACGACTGGTTGCGTTGGGGGGGCCACCGGTCGTACCCTGGAGGACTGCGTAAACGCCCTACCCACATGAAAGTAAGAAAGGAAACGAAGGAAGAAGGAAGACACGCATGACTAGTCGCGAGAGAAAAAAAGAGAACAGTCGGTGGCTGCGTTCGAGGGCGTTGCTTGCGAGTGGGTGAAGGGTGTTTGCGAAAAGATTCGAACGGAGTAAATACGCAAGGGTGCGGTCTTCGTAAAGGACTCGCAACCCTTTTCTCCTCGACAAAAAAACGGAATT
Organism: Hylaeus volcanicus; assembly: GCF_026283585.1. Taxonomy (NCBI): domain Eukaryota; kingdom Metazoa; phylum Arthropoda; class Insecta; order Hymenoptera; family Colletidae; genus Hylaeus; species Hylaeus volcanicus. The sequence continues at coordinate 10,366,190 of NC_071980.1, forward strand.
CGGTTGCACCGAGGACTCTCGGGAAAGGTGAAGAGAATCAAAGCCACCACCGCCGACAAACGGCTAATTGAGGTGTTAGGATATTTACTGTGTACAGTAGAGTCTTCTTAAATGCGCAATCTCGGGACTGAACTTGTATTGGGTTGTCCGGAAAACAGGGATTCGAACCGCTGCTGAACCCTAACCCAAACCCGGTTAATGAAGGGAAGGTTACTGTAACCCATACTGACCACGAAGGAACGGTTCTTGAATTGTAGGAAGAGCGGGTTAACACGTGGATTGCCATGTCACCCATGTATGGGTTTCACTCAAGAACTAAAAAGATTTATTCTGAAAAGTTGACATCAATGGAGATGAATTTAAATGAAATTCATGAATTTTGATGTAGTTGCAAAAATAAATAGCACGATAAATGTTTGATTACATAGATTTCAGTAGTCTAAATAATATTTAATATCTAATCAACGTGTTAACCTGCTCGGAGTGGGTTACTAGTAGAAGAAGACATCCAGACAAGTCAAAAGATATGTAAACTCACAGGCAATATTCAAATCAAATGAAACTAGACCGTTTAAAATGTACGAGTATATAATGAATGTAGGATTGATTAATTTTAGAGTGTTGTTAGAAACGGTATTTGTACTTTCTTTTTAAACTTCAACGATTATTTGGCATAATAAATGTACAATGAACAGACATAAGTTAAAGACGGGATAAATATATACAAAATATGAACACACAGACATACGAGTAAATGTAACCACTTGCATGACCTTCTTCTCGCGCATGGACAGTAGAGTAAAAAACAGACAATATTGAAATAAAATTGATTATCGTTTAGAAGCATGGTAATAACTATGGTCTTTACTGTATTATTATAACGCGCATAGAACCGGGTTAACCGGGTTACTCGGGTTACAGATGTCTTGTGATACCTGGTTAGATGGGTTATTCTATAATACGAAGTACCGGAACCCGGTACGAGTTAGGGTTCGAATCCCTGCCGGAAAGTCCATGTTTATTTTTGATAGGTGGTGCAGGTCTGAATATGTCGAAATGGCTGAAAATAAATAACATATTAGGTGGACTGGAAAGTAATGTCGTCTTTGCCATCTTAAATACTTGTTTATCATTTATCAGCTCATTGATTTTTCTGGCATTGAAAATTTGCACACTAGGTGACGAAAGGCTGCTGACAATGAGGGCGATTATATAATGAATTAAAGATAGAAATTTATTGGAAAGTTTGAATTTAATGTAAAAGAAACGACATTACTTTTCGGTCTACCTAATATGTACATCCCTTAAAAGGTGGAAAGGTTGCGGAACAAAATGGTACCTATGTAATTCAATAAATGTATATTACAATTCAAATGTGCCTTTGAAGTTTTCTTGCGGGTGGTCATAAAGACCAACCCCACAGTTGGAAAGAATAGCAATGCCCAAGCTCCGAGGGTTTGAAAAGGGACAAGGACGAGGAAAAAGGCGAAGTTTTTCACGAACGTGTTCACCGGATCCACCATCTCGTGGATCGCTGAATTTGGTTCGCGAACTCAGTTTTCGCCTAACCCAGCGGGGCTACTTTTACGATTTTACGCCTATTAGGAGGGTTATTTGTTAGCGAACTCTGCTATTTCCCGTCCACACTACGGCGAAAACCGGTGAATAACAGGGTTAGCTATCATGTTCACGAACGATGTACGCGAACCGGCGTTCGCGCAGTGTGGTCCCGGGGTTACGCTGTTCGGAGCTCGAAATCCTGGACCCCTAAAGGGGTATACCCCTAAGTGGTGGGGATTCAGTTCCTTTTCTCGTCCAAAAGCAGAGCGTTAAACGACGATCAACCGAGCGCGACAAAACGTAGACGCGAATCGGTGTTATGGCCGCGTTAACGAGCCATGAAACGAACCGTACATTGTTCCGACGAGCGAAAGGGCACCGTTTTGTCGCGGCTGGTAGGTGCAAGGACCCAAGCGGACGCATCGAACGCCTTCGTCGCTCGCAAGTACATCCGAACCGGTCTTCCAAAGCGAAAGGAAAAACGAGGAGGACAGAGGAGAGTCAATTGACCGTTAAACGTCCCGAGCTCCTTCAAACCGCGCGAAGATAACGCGGTCACCAATTACCGCTTCCTGCGTCCACGAAACTTCCAAGAAGCGTCACCCCTCCGTCCAGGGGCGTATTCTCGGACCCTGCGCCAGAAAAAGAAGTCACCCTTTCTGTTTTACACTCCTCGATGCCTCTTTATTTCCATTACACTTTTCGATTACAATTTCCCTTACTCAACATGTTTCTTCGCTACATTCTTCTACTCTCTCTCTCACACTCCCGATCTCTCCGATCTTGCTGCCTGTCTCGAGGAGGGAGGGAAATCTCTAAACACGAGACCGTTGGTCGAATCTCGAACACTACCTAACAGCTCGTAATTAAATTATTGTCGCATCTGTTAATTTCTTTTTTTCCATCGCTTCTTTCCAGCAAGGTCGTTAACCTCTGTCCTCTGCCATCAGTGGATGAATATTTTTTTCATGCAATCGCGCGTGCTTCGCGTGGGTGTGTCGCGGTACGCCAGCCCAGCCCTACCTTCGACACCTACTACCATAGGGCGTTTCCGGTTTCCATTCCCTTCTGCTTCATCATCGTCGTCTCCGTTCTTTTTCTTGGCTAGTTCTCCGACGACAAACGGCTCGCCCTTTTATCGTGCAATGTTTTATTTGAGAATTTCTTTCGTTTCGTGACGTCGAGCGCCGAATCAGAAGGGCGAATCGACCGGCTGTCGGCAACCTTTTTCGACAAAACGAGATTTTCGTGGGAAATGGAATTGCAAGTTACGTTCGATTATCGCGTTACACTCGAGTTTAATTGAATCGGGAACGGTCGATGCCGTCGACGTTTCGTCTGGTCCCGTTCCTCTCTTGAACTGAACGCTCGCGCCGGTAGAAATGCGCTTAAAAAATCGCTCGTTTCTTCGGTTTCCTCAGCCAACTAGTACGCGCTGTTAGGAGGGTTTCGCGATTGAAATGGAATCGGAAAATCGACGTGAACTTTCCGCTGAAATCGTTACTCGAAGTATAAATAATTTAATGGAATAGGAATTTATTTACCGTATTGAATAATTTTTTTACGTATTTACGAATCAAATTAATTTTATTGTAAGAGATTTTTAACTGACTTTGAAAAGGAGCAGGTTACTCAATTCGACATGTATATTTTTTTTTGTTGAAAGAACTTTTTATGTGCAGAGTAAGTCCGAAGAAACAGAACACCTAAATATCTCCGTTACTTTTCGTTGTACAAAAAAACTTCTTAGGATAAAGTTACACTGTTTAAAGGGTCGCATGTAA
>NC_071980.1:10369543-10371733 GCF_026283585.1 Hylaeus volcanicus
AAAAACTTCTTAGGATAAAGTTACACTGTTTAAAGGGTCGCATGTAACGGTGTAAGGGAAAAAATTGCCAAGGTCATTTTTAACGAGATTAGCTCTTATAATTTTCAAAATTGGCAATCATCGTCGTATCGGGTATCCTCTCAGCTAAGGGTCGAACGAAGAAGTCGGAAGACGGCCCGAGATCGACTTTGCTCGTCCGGTCACAAATCGCGAAGCCATCCGCGAGAGCAAGGGCGGATCAACCCCCGAAGTCGATGGGATACGTGATGTAGGCTGACTGCAACGTAAGCCGGGGGCGGGATTGCTCAACCAAATAGAAAAGATCCACGGATGTCGTAAAATTGATATTTATCCTGGCTGGTATCCAGTGTTGAAACTCTGCCAACTCAGCTACGGATAATACCGCGGCGTCCAAACGCCCGGATCCCCTCCGTACGTAATTATCGTCTTCCACCGTTTTTTCTTTCTTCCCTCTTTCAACCAATATTCTTTCCGTCGCGACTACACCGGGGCGAGATTAAAAGAAGCTTGCGAGGTCGAGGAGATTCTCGACCGAAATTGACTCGGCGTTGACGGCCAGACATTCGAATGGTCCACCCGAATGGCAAGAGTCGAGAGAGCATGGAAATGCGAGAAACCTCCAGGAGGCATTCGTTCCGGGCGATCGATAATTTTTCGTTTTGTTCACCCTGTAACCTCGAAAGGTATTCATTTGGAAGGATAATGGCCACCTCGATACTTTTGTGGACGTTTCGACGAAAATACGGAAACAATGGCGAGGAGTATAACCGAGGGTAACGACGAATATCGTACTCGAGTGTTCGCTTGGCGTGCGAGAGTCCTACTCGATTTATAGATCGAACGTGAAAATGTCCAAGTAATCGCTTTTGAGATTTTTTCCCTTCGTTAAAATGGCAATCTGTGGTGAGACCTCCTGGTCTCGCCACTAGAGGGACCGGACATCGCGTGTTTCTCACAAGCCCTCGGTCTCGCCTACCTTTCAAATATTAGTTACTCCCGAGCGACCTCTAAACACCTCTAAGTCCAAGTCACAAGCCTGCTAAGTAGCCTTACTAACGAAACAAGTCTTTCTCCTTTTCTCCTCTCCCGCTCTCCCTCCACAGTCGCAACCTCCACGCAACCCTTTGGTTTCCATTAAAAAGATTCCAGACCTAGAATCCATCGAACGCGACGAAGCTCCACGCCTGCATGTGTCGAGAGCAAGCCACGTGTCTTATCGCTGGCTGGCCCACAAAAATATGCACACCGTAAAATCGTAAGACCACGTCCTTTCCACGGTAACACTCGTCGAGGAGGAAGGGAATTTCTCTAAAGTCCCCTCAATGGGATCTGACTACCCTGCGTTGTCGAGGGGTGTCCTCGTTTAGCCACCCTTGCAGGGACGTATCTAGAAGATGTATTATAAATCTGTTTCGCTTCTTCGCTAAACTACGGGCTGTTACGTAATTACGGCTCCACGTGGCTGTTATCATAAATTGATTTATCCTCGCATAGTTCGATATTTCTGCTTCTGTCAGCTTCCGATTGCTTCGCTTACAAATACAGTTTACAAATACAGCGATAACAAGATTTCGCCCCGCTATTTGTAATTTCCGATCGCCCCCTTGGATCAACGATACTCCGAACCCCGTTTCGAAACCGTCGAAACGGATGCAGCGGCATTCGACGGTACGGTTAGCAATTTATAGGAGTTTCTCGAGCGTGTCTTTTAAATGTCTCCGGGAAGCTATAAATGCGAACCAATAGCCACGGCGAACGTCGAGCACGATCAATTCGTGGCTCGACAATTAATATCGGTCGTCAGTTCGGCCGACCACGTTTGAATATCGGTCTCGCCGTTCGTCGCTCTCGACGAGCAATAGAAAATCGTTTACTGCGTGTCAGAATATGCCTCCAACTCCCTTGTCGTTCGAGCCGAGAGGGTAAAAATCCGGTAATTCGTAGCAAGGTGCATACACTCGACAACAAAATTAAAAAGGTCCTGCGTCGCGTTTACAGTTTACAGTTGCTACACGGTTTGATTTAACGTTTCCATTTTCCAGCCGTTCCGTATAGTTACGCCGGAAGTCACGTTCCCGTATTTCACTTCCGCCGTTTCAGTCCTCCAGGTACTCACATCTCATAACTGTTACTTCCCTAAACTTTCTTAGTCTCGCTATGTCCTGCAAA
>NC_071980.1:10371743-10376958 GCF_026283585.1 Hylaeus volcanicus
TTCTTATCGATGATATCCATTTATAATTAAATACAAAAATTACGCCGCAAGTCACGTTGCCATATTTTATCTTCCGCCATTTCAGTTCTCCAGGTATTCACATCTCGTAACTGTTATTTCCCTAAACATTCATTACAGTCTCGCTGTGCAAATGTTACCCGTGCTGGTCTTCCATTTACACCTGATCTGATAAAATCTAGAGAACGAAAGTTCGAAATTTTTAAATTCAACATTCTTATCGATGATATCTATTTAAAATTGAATACAAAAAAAATTGAGAGGTTAATTAAACTTCCATATTCGTGTTCAAGGGTTAACGTAGAAGAATACGAAGCATGGTGTTCAAGGGTTAATTTTGTTGCGGAGTGTAGTCCCTCCGTATCGTCGCTCGTGTCGATATTCTCTCGGGATACGTCGTATCGGCCGGAAAGAGAAGAGGCAGGTATGGAGCGTGGAGGGGGAGCACCCCCACTGTCTACGGCCCTGTAACGTGTCCGCCCAATAAGGGTGCGTTACTCGCGGCCGCTCAGTCTCGCTCGAACTGTCGGTCGGGTAAGACGTGTCGTTCTCCCTCTCTTCGTCGCGCTGCGCCGTGCAGCGTCGCGTCGACTCTCGCGTGCCGGCTGCGGCGCCTTCGGAGTGTTTTCTTCCGATTCTTCCCTCGTCCTAACTTGTTCGGCTTTGAATTATCGGGTCTACCCGCGATTGTGCGTCCATGAACGCGAAAAGTGCGGAAGTTACATACATGTATTTGTGACGTGCATCGTGCTCGAGATCTGGAGATTGCGAGTCCCATCCCACGCGAGGTGAGGACGAAACCGATGGGGGATGACGTTCGATGGAAAGGGAGGTAAGAGTAGCGATCGTACAAGTACCGATATTATCGGTACTATCGATGTTATCGATACCAATGAACGCTTTACACCGAATCGTTTCTATGTCCACGCGAATATATCGATGCACGTTAATTACGCGCAGCTCGTATCATGGACCAATTCCTTTTACGTTTTTTGTATGAAAAAGATATGTCGTCGATCGTTTTTGTATCTTCGTACGATACAACGACGAATGAGTATGGAAGCTCGCGTAGATTTATCAACGATTAGAAACAAACCCCTCATCGACAAGGAGCAACGTTAGACTTTCACTAATTATGTACTTTTTCGATCCGCGTGTATTTCGGAACGGCGTGAAGTTGCACTAGTCTGCTTTTATCGCCAATTTCATATCGATTAGACATCTTGATTAGTTCGATATTTATTATGCGTTACGATACCCTCGATGTGCACTCGATATCGTGGGTGCTGGATCGAGTATTCGTTACAACGGTAATCGAGACTCGACACGTGAAATTTCGATACTTCCTCCTAAGTACATTTGGTATCGAATCGCTCTAATATATCTATATACATCGTACGGGTATCTCATCATCGATGAGGAGCATGCTTACTGCTACAAGCCGTTCCCCCTACATACTTTTCACCGAATCTGTCCCAGATTCGTCCTCTGTCTAAGTCACGGCATCGTTTCGTCGCCCTTCGAGACGTTTCGTGTCCTTTTTCGTGACACGTTTACCAACATACGGCTACGAACCGGTGAAACGATGCCGCGCGAGACACGAGTCCAGAAATAGGCTAACTTTATCGTCGGTGAAGCTTACGATCCCGGACAATAAAATATTATACTATTTCACGAATAGAGACGGATTTTCGGTAACCGGTCGGTGAAATAAACGTGACGAATAAATTATTATACGCTACTTTCGGTCGTTATTTATCCGTTCGATATTAAATTTTGTCTCCGCCGCGTTACATAACCTATACGATTTCCGAGCTGAGAACTTTGAGATTTGTGCACCGGAGAAACTGACACAGAATCTTTGACGATGTTTTGCGGTACAACTTTCGAGCCGTTATGTTTCACGATAACGAACCGTGGAAGCAGTACTAGCGTATATACGTATATACAATAGATGGAAATAGATTTATTTGCCTAGGACGATGTTGCTTAACCCACTTCTGGAATTTAGACAAGCGTTTCGATGAGGTTTTTATGACTGTTGATTAATTCCTGTTATTTCGCGTGTATAACCATCTTTATTAATCGTTTTCGTTAGATTGTAAATGTAAGGCGTGAAACGTGTTACGAAAGATCGTTTCGTAGTTCGATGAGTAAATCTGGATATACTAGAGGTTTAGAGCTAGATCTCTTAAGGGGTAACGCCACTCTGGAGGCTGAAAAAAAGGCCTAATATTATGAAATTTGTTGGTTTTTTTTTTTGGTTCCAAATGTTATACACAACGAGAAAACCGTCCTCCCGTGAAGGGGGGAATTGACTTTTTAAAAAAATTCAATTTTGAAGACTCGCTTCGTCGCCGCCATTTTGTACGAAAATTATAATATAACAATTTTTGTTTATACTTTGATATGTGTTAACCCTTTGCACTCGAGGCCTTTTTTTGCTGGTATCTAGCAGCAACTCGAGATTGCTTTTTTAGCATTCTATTGCCACGAATGCTAAGATTACATCGACTTCGAAAATGAGATATCTAATTTAAGATTCGAGAATCTTATTGGGACTTCGAGTTTCAAAGAAATTAAACCTAAAGAAAACCTAGTGGTGACTGAGAGTCACCTCTTGAGTGCAAAGGATTAAGGGGGGCACTATCGTCTAGAAGTTTGGTTTTTCAGTAATGTTTAGGAATTAATTTTGCGAAAACTATCGAACCTACAGTACCAGGGTTTCTTTATGCATAATAAAACACGTTTCAACTAACGACACAAATTTTTATGAAATACTCGATTGAAATCTATACAAGTTATACGCTGTTATGCAGGTTGCGGCGTGAGACGCTCGTTCAATCGGCCGCACAGGCTGTGGCGGTTCTAGTCGCCTGAGACAGAGAAACAAATTTTTTTTTTCAATCTATATGAACGCAGTTATCGTCTGAACTAGAATGAAGTAAGTACTAAATTTTGTATCGGAATCGCAGTTGTTTGAAAATTAACGTTTAATTTTCCCGGATAATTGTCACCGAAAACATGAGAGCAGGGCTAAAATATTCAAGCTACAGGTATAATTCTAGTTCAGACCATATAGGTGATGGTGTCCTCGAAATGTGTGTAAAACCAGAAGTCAGTCGGTCCAATAGTTTTTCAGAAAAACGTGCGCCCGACTTGAAAAATGTCGTTTCGAGAAAAACGCGTTTAAAGTTTGCTATACATTCAGCACTAATACTGGTGAACAGCCTTTAAGCCTCTGTAACTATGAGAGCTCTGCGAATTTCAAATTAATATTTTAGAGGCACTTTCTCAAAACCCCAAACGATAAGAAAATGCAACAAAAAAAACATCGAATTTTTGAAGTTTCTAGACGATAATACTCACTTAAATAAACACCGTAAAAAGAAATCCTATTCTTTTAGCGTTACCCTCAACATTAATTATCAAAGTTAGACCTTCTTCTCAGCCTCTAGAAGCGGTGTTACCCCTTAACGATCAGAATTTCTTAAATTAAGCGGGGTCGTTTTAACCTTACGTAAATAGTGATATGTAAACGTTTCTAATTTTAAAGAAGCATCTATATCAGTTTAACCTTCACCCGCTTCCAACCGCCTTAACACTCGTAATTTTATATTCAGGGAAACGTCTGTCGTCGCGTCATTGATTTTTCACTGTCGCTTCGAACGCGGTTATTCATTGCATACAGTTGGTGCAGAATGTATTCGTACACCGATCAATTTCCAAAAAAAAAAAACTGTGTCAAATTGTAATTTATTAACTTATTTTCTTATAAACAATGACATTCTACATATTCTCGGAAATGTCTAAATAGATAGATTACAAAAAAAAAATAGCTATTTATGTAAGTTGTGAAATTGACAAGAAAAAAACAATTAATCGATAGAAATGTTGAAGGAATAAGTATTCGGAAACTGTTTAAAAGTACTTTCCTGGAAATTTGATGTTTCCTAATTCGCACGGAGCAATAAACTAACATGTTTACGTTACAAACTCTGCTGTAAATGGTTCGTCGTAAGAATCGTACAAATAGTTATTGTTTCTATACTTTTACCCAATTTTCGCATTTTTTTTTTGTTAATTTCACAGATTATATTAACTAGTAAATGTTGTTTGGACTATGTCTATCTTAGAGACTTCCGAGAATATGTAAAATATCGTTGATTAGAAAAAAGGAAGTTAAGAAACTACAATTTCACAGAAAAGTTTTTTGGGAAATTGATCGGTGTACGAATACATTCTACACCCACTGTAGAAGTTTCGAAAGCATAGAAGTCCAACAATAAAAATGAAGCGGTTTGTTAAAGGCTCATGGTCGCGTCTAGAAGGACGAATCGATTTAATTATTGATAAAACTTGTTTGGATTCACGACCAGGAATCACCTAGCTCCGCCACTATTCATTTTTCTTCAGCTCGAGCAACCGTCTGCTCGAGCAGAAGGCAATTGGAGAATTAAAAACTCCCTATCGCAACTTCAAAGCGGTGCCGCTCGTGTACATTTACGATCGCGAACTACTTCGCCTGCTAACGCGAACTACTTCGCCTGCTAACGCGAACGAAATACTCCATCATATTTCGGATTGTTCCCTCGCGCAGGTATTTGTTATGATTGGATTCAGCCAAGTTTTTCCGATATTCGTACTATTTTTAATTACGTGGAAGCTATCGGAAATCGGACGCTCGGAAGCGTAGAGATGCAGGGCATCGGCGATAAATCGCCCGCGGGTTACGGTCTCGGATTTCATTGAAAGCTTTCGCCACTCGTTCGCGAACTTCTCTAGGCGATTCTAAAACGGGCGTTCGCGTCGAAACCTAGTCGCCAAATCGGGTTCAGCTCGCAAACTCGATTCGCTGTTTCTGGAAGCAAAGAGCGGTTCTCTTCACGGTAGGACGAGCTTCCATCTCTGGACACCTCGATAGAAAGTTTCGAGAGGCACTTTAGCGCGCACTTTCGTGTCTTGTCCCCCTCGAAGCATTAGAAGCAATTTTTACTTGATTAAATGAGAGATTTACTCGAAACAGAATAGTATCGTTAATATGTCGTTAATATTATGTCTACGGAAAGTTATGTCCCGGTATTGTATTATTTTTAGAACAAGACAAAATAATGAATTTCTCATACCTTGAATAAATTTGATGGAATAATATAATTTTATTATATAATGATAATATATAAATTTATTATTTTGTCTT
>NC_071980.1:10376968-10393915 GCF_026283585.1 Hylaeus volcanicus
ATAATTTTATTATATAATGATAATATATAAATTTATTATTTTGTCTTACTCTAAAAATAATACAAAAATACAAGAAATATAAATATTTTTGTATTATGTATTATTTCTAGAATAATACAAAATAATGAATTTCTCATACCTTGAATAAATTTTATTATATAATAATAATATAATTATAGTTGATACTAATAGTATCAACAATTGCTGTATAATTTAAACTATCGAGGTACAAACGAAACGAAAAGCGATACAAACGGAGACAAATCAGACTATTCTAAAGAATAGGGACAAATCAGATTTAAAAAATCTCAATATCCTGTGCTGACCATTTTTCGAATTTTTTTTTATATTTATTAATTAATGAAGGTACCAACGAAACTATTGGTAGCAATAGTACAATCAAGTACAAACGAAACACTATCATTTTCCATAAAAGAAAATTAATTTTTGAAAAGTCGAGTGCCAGGTTCACGTAGTTACAATCCTACCTATCCTAGTAAATCGTAAGTGAAAGGGTTAAAAGTACGAACGATCGAACGTAGGCCCACGGAATTACCTTCCACGTCTAATAGGATCGCCTCTAAGAACCCTTCGATCTCGTATAGCAAGAAATAGTCTGAAAGAAGGGATCTCTCTCGTACTCGTTCCAGTATCTTTACACGAAACGATCGACGCGTTAGGATGGGAACAGGGTGGCTTTTTCCCGAGGGTGTGAGTCGGCGTGCAATATCGTTTGTTCGCGGAAGTATAGCGTGCGGGGATGGCGTTTGTGCGTACCGAAGCGATGCTCGGGGAAAGAGGAAAGAGCAAGGGAGGTGCGATGGTGGCCGCAAAGTGCGAGAGGTTAAACGCGCTAGCCGACTCGTAGGCTCGCTCTCGGAAAGTTAACCAACACCGTCGCAGAGAAAAACTCGTCGATCGCTAAGGGTTAGAGAAAAGAGCTTTTGTCAAAGCGATAGGTGGCGGAACTGTGAAATCTCGCTTTGGTCGCGTTCGATACTTTCTTATCTGCGGTGTAATCTTCTTGCCTGGGACGCGTCGTCGAGTCTTTCTTTTCCTTCACCCTCGGCAAGCCGCGAGAAAGATGGCCGAGATCACCGTAAAGGGGGAACCCCTGTGCACGATTTCTCCCCGGGTTTCGAATCGAGGAAAGTTGAAGGGGAAATTCACGCATTTTTTTAAAATATTAGTTTGGTATCTCTTTTTAACCCTTTTCACTCGAGACCTTTCTTTCTAGTATCTACTAGCAACTCGAGATGCTTTCTTTAGTATTCTACATCTATTAGGTTGTCCCGAAAGTTTCTTTCGCGAGTTGCACTCAATTATTTGATGTGCTCGTGTTTATATAAATAGGCAATCTAATTTCATAGATATTCGTATTGTAACAGTAATGGAGCAAAATGAATCGTGCACAATTCAGTAATGTAACATAAAACATAAAATATTAATATTGTGCATGTATTACTTATTAATAAAACGAAAGAAACCTTTCGGACAACCTAATACATTCTGTAGTGCCACGAATGCTTCGAGTTCCAAAGAAATTAAACCTTCCTTGACTGCCCCAAATACAACGAAATCAGGAGGAAGTTAAACATCCACGATAGTATCAGTGCAGCCAACTATTCTTTCAAATACCAGGACACCTTAGTAGAATTCTGCAAGTCTATCGAGTTCTTTAACAAAATGTAAAAAGAAAGAACCTAATCAAATACTATTTTTGGCCGATTTACTGCGTCAAACCTAGTGGTGACCGAGAGTCACCTCTCGAGTGCAAAGAGTTAATATTCGAGAAGCAGCGGAGACTTCGTTGTACAGTTAGAGCTCGAATGAATTCTCTTGCTACGCATTTGATAAGAGGGAGCGAGAGGGGAGCGAGGAGCGGTTCGATAAGGCGGTTCTCGCGAAATCCACTGGTTCGTCGAAGCTTCAGCGTACACGGAAACCGAAGCTTACAATCGTAAGAATGCGAGTCGTTGTATCGTCGTAACGTGACCCGCCTACTCCTCCATTGGCGGCTATAGTAAAAGGATAAAATGATAGCTCGCCCAATGGTTTTCTCGTGTATTTGAATCCGGTGCGTGAGAATGTATTTTGTAGGGGATATTTATCATCGATATCTCACTTAGTGAATATACACACAGGATTCTTTAAACATTTGCTAATTCAAATACTTTGAAAACGAGAACACATGCACCGTATTTGGATGTGGCGCGTATAAATATATTTTGTAAGGGATATTTATCATCGATATCTCCCTTAGCGAATATATAGGATTCTTTAAACATTTGCTAATTCAAATACTTTGGAAACGAGAACACGTCCACTGTATTTGAACAGGATTAAAATGATCGAACGACACTCGATTAGCCAAGCATTCGAATTATTGCCTTGTTCCATCGCAAGTTACGATTCGTAACGCGTCAATCGTTTTGCTTAAAGATACTGGAACGAGCATCGTGGACAGATTGCTTCAGCCTTACCCATTTGCAATTGTTTGGATACGTTTCAAAATCAAGTTTTAAAATTTAAACAGTTGCGCGAATACTTATTGCTTCAACTGTCCTATCGATTAATTGTTATTTTCCTGTTAATTTCGCGATTTACATAAATAGTAAAACAAATAGTGTTCCACGCGGGTGAAACCGTCGAGCACAGCGAGTATACAAGAATCTTATGAGTATAACAAGAATGTTTAGCCTGGAAGCATGAGAAGACCGTGGCCGCGTTTAGCATTGCGCTTTTATTCGCTAGGGCATTCGCGAGCGGCGCACGATGGGACGAAACGGCTTTCGGCGTTCAAAAATCGATTTTCGTGAATTCGAAAAATAAGAAAACTGTTTGTGTAGATCGATAGAGGATAAATTGCTGTTTAATGTAGTGCAATCCGTTTTTTGATATTTGCTTCCGTTTTGCTGTGGCGCGCATTCAAACGCAGTTGAAATTCGTCCAAGAAAAACGCTTACGATATTAATCCTAACTTCGATATACGATTCTATAAAACTTTGCTCAGAAAGACGATATTCAAATGAATTGTAATGTTTACTAGATTTGTATAGATAGTATTCAAGGCATAAAGTAAGTCAAAATGTTAACAACTTTTTAAATAATAGGGTCTGCTTGGAGAGAAGTACATTTAAGTAAAATTGTAACTTTACGCATGGTTATAACAAATTGACCGCACTTGCCCGAGGTTTAATTGCTACCACAGGAAAGGATGATCAATCCTCTATCAGATTCTGCAAAGATCAGGTGCCCCATTTCGAGAAAATTGGGATTAAATTAGACTAAACTCGTGTTGGCCGAAGCGCTTGATAATCGAAAAGCGGTACTAGATGCGATGGTTTGTCTCTCATACAGACTTCTTAATGGATTTAGCGAGAAGATAAACATATATACGAACTCCTCGTGATGACAAACTAAGGTGGAATGTAGACAATTTTTAAATAACGGGGCTCGAGTCTAAAATAATACATATATACGTTTGACGGAACTCTTAACTTTACGCATGGTTATAAAAAATTTACCGCACTTGTCCGAGGTTTAATTGCTACCACAGGAAAGGGTGAACCATCCTCTATCAGATTCTGCAAAGATTAGGTGCCTCTAGGTGCCCCTTTTCGAGAAAATGGCGATTGTACTAAGTAGGACTCGAACAGAAAATAGTATGTACGTTTGTACATTCACTTCTATGATTATTACGTACATCTTGTCATTTTTAAATTACTAAATACGTTTCTCTCATAGTTAACAACAGGTTTGAGTCGAATTTCGGTTAAATAACAATAAATATGTCAAACAAGTGAAAAATATATTGAACGCGTTACACTTTATACGTGAATATTTGGACACCCTGTAGCTCAAATTGATTTATACTAATACAATTTAAGTATCATAGTATAGGGAATAAGTTCCTAAAATTTCATTAAAATATTTTCAAGAGAACCAAAGTTAGGGATTTTTGATCGTCGAGAGCCGTTTTGTACCACTGTGCGTCGCGCGACGTTCCTTTAGGGTAGTTCGCATCACGAGCTGTTACCACTACCATGTGCTCGATATACATCGTGTTTCACATTGTTAACGGTTGTGAAAAAAATTATTATGTAGAATTTAGGACTGTCGTTCCTACCGCAGTCTCTTCGTATCGGTTTCAAGAGGCACGGTTTAACCCGTAGCATTTTAAGTGCGGTCGAGAGTCGAAACACCCTACTGTGCTTCCTGGTCTCGCAGATTTTCTTGTACCGAAAATCAGTAAACTTTTAAAAACGTAATATCTTAATAATATCTTAAAAACTATTCGTAAAAGGGTGTTTATATTAAGCTTGCTGAATTCGTCTTGAAACGTATCATCTATCGATCAAACAAAAAGTATATAATCCCATTTGAGAAACCAAACGTAACTTTCGTATCTCTGTAAACGATAATGATAAAAAACAAAATTGTTACGGCCAATAAATCGGCCCCCTCTTGCCATTCAATTTCATATAAGAAACTTTTTTCGTATCTTTAATAGGTTACGAAATAATCGGCTGTCCAGGATTTCGTGGGACATACTGTATATGTATATGTATACAATGTATTCATATTCTTATCGTGTTAAATATACTTTTCCCAACTTACGCGGTGTTATAATCCTGTCACGATGTTACCGTTACTGCGTATGTGTGCGATGGTACCGCATGCGTGGCCGTTAAAGTGTTAAAGGGCGTTGGCAATTTTTTAAAGCTCGCAAATAAAGAAGAAACTGCGCGAGTAACGCACGAAAATGGCCTCGATGGTTAAAATGACCCTGCACCTGTACGAGGGGGGTTAATAACCGACTGGATGCGGTCTCGATGATGCGAAGACAGCGGAAGGGAGGCTGCTGGGTCGACGTATAAACGGTTTGCTCGTTCGCGGGCGGTCTCTCCCTGTGGAGGGCTTGGCTCGCGGGCACGGAAGATCGAGCGACAAAGGGTCGGGTACCTCGTTAACGTTTGGCAAACGTTGGCTCGCGAGACGCTTCGGGGAAACGCGATGCATCTTAAAGCGAAAATGCCCTCTTGTATTTTCACAACGAGGTCGGAGGCCTCCGAGTAGCGTGGAAAAGGGGAGAAGGACAGGGTGAGTCGTGAGTTGGATGATAGAAAGGGCGCGCGGGGAAGGGAGGGAGAGCCCCGGTTGTAGGAGGGTTAGTAGGGGGGTGGGTATAGGGTTGTAGGGGGTGGCGAAAGGGTTCGATTGAGCACCGCTGGGTGGCCGCGGCGAGGCTGCGGTGGTGGTCGTCATGGCAACTCTCCGGAGCTCTCGCCCCCAGGCATCAATTAGGATCTACGGGATTGTTCGATCGATGGACGAAAACGATCCTCCCACGGATCATTTAACACGTTGATCGCCACCTCATACAGTGGCGAATTTCGCCGAAATCCTGGCCAAAAGCGAACAAATCTTTATCTCAATTTCACAAATCTACGTATTGGATTTTATTTTATAAACGATTAGAGCATCATTATTCGACAATAGCGATTTTCATTGTACTATACTTTCAGAGATACACGATCCTGAAGTTGTCAGTTTTAGAACGTCAAGTTTTTAAGCCACAATTCGAAGTAATTTTTTAGTGTAATTTCGAATTGTAATCCCTTACTTTCATTATTGGTTGTTGTCAAATATAGTCTAAATTAAAATATGATTCTGGTTTATTCGGGTATGTCACTGTTTACAGCTGCGATGACAAAAAATACGGAACAGAATATGAGTTTGTTACCATTTCCTAAGGAAATAGTTGCGTATCAAGCGAGATCAAGCGGTCGTTTTGGTCTTAAAATAAGCATCGAAGGTTCCCGAAGGCAGGCCTGCTGAGTTTTCCTGCGATAAATTGCGATATCATGAGTTGTTAATATTTGTTTGACGGCCGCGCCGTCTATGGAGCGGTACACTTGTGGCATAGGACCGGACGGGCTTGTGTAATTCTACACGGAAAAGAGTTTGCTGGTCCGATGAGACATTTACAGCACAGGATTAAAAATATGGAGCAGGAAAAATGCATTTTTGTCCATTTACAGATAATGAGCGGCACAAAATCTGTTGACCGTCGTAAACCGGGAATACGGGAGCACTGGACAACTTTTCGTACGGAATTAGAATTTGTATAGCTGTCTATAAAATGTTTTTCCTTTCTCCTTCAACAGAACACCCCCATAAGACGTTTATAACGATGTGCACCACTACGACGACACGAACTTAACCGTTATGAAGAAATGAAATTCGTACGAGAAACAGTCAAGCGACAGACGTCACTCAAACTTCGTAGTACTTAGATCAATTTTTATAACGTGGTTTCAAATTATCTCGGTTTCGTAGCGCAGTTTCGCACCGACCATAAAGCCAAAACATTTCGTAGTTTTCGACTTTATTAAAATATTAAAATTATTAAAATTTATTTTATTTTATTTATTTATCAGTTTTAAGGGCGAAATTGCAAAATCAGGCCTTGGAGTCCCACCCTCCAAAGTCTAACGAATATATTAAAACCAGAATTATTAGAAAATATTGCTTCTTTGCTTCGATATCCTGGAAAAAAAATCATGCTAGCCTAATCGCCCTGTCCTCGTCTCTCTTGCAATTTTTGTATCGCCTCTCTGTCCTTGTCCCGGAGGTTCGCACCCTTAAAGGCTACCCCACGAAGGAGTCGCGTGTCCTTGCACGCCTCCTCTTCCGATTTCCAACCACGCGAGTCCTCCCTCGACCTCGGTCTTCTCTTTATTTATTTATCTAACGCTTTTTCGTGCCGACAGCTAGAATGCTTGGATTACGTTTCAATTTGCTTTTTGTTTTACCACTTTGCACTCGTCGTAACTCCAGCAAGCTTCGATTTCACGCTTTCTCGATCGGTATTTTGGTCGCCGAGGTGGATATCTCGGACCGAATCGGTAGGGTGTCGTAAACAACAGCGACCCTGACACGGAGAGTTTCACCGCGTACACGCGTTGGACTCGTTTCTGGACGCTAGCCAGAATTCGGTAATCCCGCAGCCACGCGGCTGCGAGCGCGGCGACCTTAATTAATCGACCCCTTCGATTTGTCGCTCGGTCTCTCGACCGCGTCTGCGATTTTTCTTTTCATTGCGACGGAGTTAGAACTGGGAAGAATTACTCGTCGAAGACGGTAGAGAAGCAAAGAAACTAAATAAGGTTACAAACGGACGGTTCGAATAAAGAAATATTCGTTTGGTTATGTTTTGGTTTGGGAAGAGAATACGAATCATGTTGAAAATTAACGAAAACGTATTTCGTTTTTTAACACCGTTCGCGTCGGCGTGTACCACCGGTGGGTCACGCTCGCGTGTCTATAGGATTGGCGCGTAGTAGCGCGCCGCCCCATGTCGAGAAACACGAATAGCAGCGCCGAATATTCAGAACGTAATTCGATCGAGAAGTGCACGTTATTCGACGAATCGATGGGAAGACGCAGGAACGCTCGAGCGCGCGTACCTAATCGCGGGGTTTACTTTCGCCAACGGCGTCTTTGCTCTTCACCCTTCGGATAATACGTTTCCCTCTAGGGGATTATTCGAGGGCATGGACTTACGTTTCAATCCACAGGATTTGCGAACGTCCGACGATCACGGGAACCGTGTTCCCACCTGGGGTGTTACCGATAGCACGAGCGTGATAGGAAAAGCAACGACGGGAAATGTTGACATCTAAGAACATCGATTTCGACGTCAAAGAAACTTCCGAAGCATGCTACCGTTTCGAACACTTCGCGTCGTCGCGTTAACTCGCGAAGCCTCGACACATCGCGTCGATTCTCGTTTAATTCTCGCTAAGGCCGAACGAACACCGGCGCAACCGATTTGAAATTAGTGTTGCAAACCGTTTGTTTTACCGTTTGTTTTACCGTTTGTTTTACCTACTCCAATATCTTTGTTTTACCTACATCCACGGTCGAATGCAACTACATAGTTTCAGAATGGTTTGAAACTGATCGGTTGCGCCCGTGTGAGATCGGCCTAACGTCTCCCGCCCGTCGGATTGCGAGTGTACAGTCGCAGATAGGAAAATTCGCACAGGAGGACTCGCAGGATTTAATCGCATTAGGCCCCTTCTCTAAACAGTCGAATTAACTCGAAACCGCGCGGCATCGCGAGCAGACGCCGCCGAAAACGACAGACGCAGGCCTTCCCGATTCGTCCACGCGACGAAGTCTACTCGAGGCGCCGAATTGCCGTGGAAAGTCTCCAGACGCGCCGAGGAAATTGCTCGCTCGCGCGTCTACGACCGTGCGAATCTCTAACTATGTTTCCCCTCCCCCGCGTCGCAAACGCGAGCGCCTAATTCCATTATCTTTTCGCGTCGCAGACCCGACGGTGCGCCTCGCGGTTCAATTAGAGCAATTTGCGTGATAAAGACGCGATAATGAGGGCGAAGCGAGCGCGATGCGTGTTCTTCTGAGATTTGCATTCGTAGAAAATACAGGGTGTCCCGAAAATGTTGCAGGTACAAGCGATTCTAAAGAATAGGGAAATTCCCACTCTTATGTGGATCAACAATTCCTGTATAATTTAAACTATCGAGGTACAAACGAAACGAAAAGTGGTACAAACGGGTACAAACGGTTCTAAAGAATAGGGAAAAAACAGATCTTAAAAATCCTGAAAATTGACGAACTTCTCTCGTATGCGTATAAACAATTGCTTGTAAAATTTAAGCTATCGAGGTACAAACGAAACGAAAAGCGGTACAAACGGGTACAAACGATTCTAAAGAATGGGGGAAAATAGATCTTAAAAAATCTCAATGTCGGGTGCTGACCATTAGTTTTAATTTTTTCTTAATTATTAATTGATGAAGGTACAAACGAAACTATTGGTGGTACAATCAAGTACTATGAAAATACTATCATTTTTTATGTAAAAAAAAAAAAAATTAATTTTTGAAAAGTCGGGTGCCAGGTTCGCATAGCTAAGGAAATTAAACAAAAAAAAAATTGTAGATTCTGGATTGGTCAGTCTTTATTCGACGTATCTTAGACTGCACAGAGCTGTTTTATCCGCGCGATAAAAGTTATGCAAGGTATTCGTAACTACGTCAACTAGCCCTACAAGCTTTACTTCAACAACTCCGTTCGCTCGCGATAAAATTCCAAAGTGGCCATTTTTCGACTCCCTTGAGAGAACGATTAAACGTCTCGTAAAGGACGACGGCGGTTCATCAGAGCTTCGTCGACGAGATTTTCTAGTCGGACAGTCGAATCGACCGCAGGAGAAGCTTCCGTCAAAGAAAATGTTGGGACGTGGTTGCGTTTGGCGACGAAACGGTGCCAAGGACGGGGTCGTTCGCTGTTAATTGCTCGTCGTCTACGGGAAGTCAACCTCGAGTCGTTGCTAAGATAAAGAAGCCCATGATAGCTGCTCGCTCAACGTATTCTTTCGAGAAGACTGCTTCGAGGCAAAGGTTAAGGGGGTGAGCTACCTTGACCAACTCGAAACGACGTACTCGCGAAGTTTTTTACAGAAATTACCACGCGCTTCGTTGAAACTACTTTTTTTTAATCATTGATCTCCTGAATTTCCATTTATTTTATACGTTGAATTATATACATATACGTTTGCGTTAAGTAAAAATGAATCTAGCATTGAGAGGTACTGCCCGTCTGTCTGTTAAAGTATCGGACTGACATCGTCAGATCTGAGGACCCTTGACTGTTTGTCGTCGAAGGCCAGGCCAATAAACAGAGCGCAGGCAGAATTTTCTTTTCTTTAAGTGGACGTTAGAATTTCTCTTTCGCGTAGGGCCTGAGGTTTTAGTTAGTCCTCGTTCGTTCTCTAAACGGTCAACACGTTCTTCCAAGCCGTCGAATAAAGTAGACGTTCAAAATAAAATAAAAAGACTGTTATTAATTCCACCCATTTCCAATATTATACGTTTAGAATAAATAATGGGAAACTTGGTTCGAAATAGAAATTTTCTACTCGAGGATGGCCGAACCTCGAGAACCACTATTCTCCGCGATTTGCTCGTTTCGGGCGAAAAGGCGTTAATTCCGAGTTTCTGCGACGTTCGACTCGCTCCTCGGACACAATGGCGTGAAACGAGCCGGACGCGGAATTCGTTGTCGAAATATTCGTGTCAAACAACAGAGGATACATCCCCGCGCCAAACATGTTTCGAGCAACAGTACCCCCATCGGATGACGCGACCGACTCGCTCGTGAATTTAAATGAAACATTAATCAGGATACGTCAGGGGAAATGGCAGAAGGCGTCGGTCCCTTCCTCCGGTTCGTCGACGCACCCTCTTTCGGAATGGCTAATTCGAACGAGCTACCCTCGTCGCGCTCGACGCTACCAAAAATAATCCAATTGGTCTATTCTTCGCGGCGCGACGCCGCACAGTGGGACAAAACGGCTCTCGACGATCAAAAATCCCTAACTTTGTTTCTCTTGAAAATATTTTAATGAAATTTTAGGAACTTATTCCCTATACTATGACAAATTGTATTAGTATAAATCAATTTGAGCTACAGGGTGTCCAAATATTCACGTATAAAGTGTAACGCGTTCAATATATCTTTCACTTGTTTGACATATTTATTGTTATTTAACCGAAATTCGACTCAAACCTGTTGTTAACTATGAGAGAAACGTATTTAGTAATTTAAAAATGACAAGATGTACGTAATAATCATAGAAGTGAATGTACAAACGTACATACTATTTTCTGTTCGAGTCCTACTTAGTACAATCGCCATTTTCTCGAAAAGGGGCACCTAGAGGCACCTAATCTTTACAGAATCTGATAGAGGATGGTTCACCCTTTCCTGTGGTAGCAATTAAACCTCGGACAAGTGCGGTAAATTTTTTATAACCATGCGTAAAGTTAAGAGTTCCGTCAAACGTATATATGTATTATTTTAGACTCGAGCCCCGTTATTTAAAAATTGTCTACATTCCACCTTAGTTTGTCATCACGAGGAGTTCGTATATATGTTTATCTTCTCGCTAAATCCATTAAGAAGTCTGTATGAGAGACAAACCATCGCATCTAGTACCGCTTTTCGATTATCAAACGCTTCGGCCAACACGAGTTTAGTCTAATTTAATCCCAATTTTCTCGAAATGGGGCACCTGATCTTTGCAGAATCTGATAGAGGATGGTTCACCCTTTCCTGTGGTAGCAATTAAACCTCGGACAAGTGCGGTCAATTTGTTATAACCATGCGTAAAGTTACAATTTTACTTAAATGTACTTCTCTCCAAGCAGACCGTATTATTTAAAAAGTTGTTAACATTTTGACTTACTTTATGCCTTGAATACTATCTATACAAATCTAGTAAACATTACAATTCATTTGAATATCGTCTTTCTGAGCAAAGTTTTATAGAATCGTATATCGAAGTTAGGATTAATATCGTAAGCGTTTTTCTTGGACGAATTTCAACTGCGTTTGAATGCGCGCCACAGCAAAACGGAAGCAAATATCAAAAAACGGATTGTACTACATTAAACAGCAATTTATCCTCTATCGATCTACACAAAAACAGTTTTCTTATTTTTTCGCATTCACGAAAATCGATTGTTGATCGCCGAAAGTCGTTTCGTCCCACCGTTGCGGCGATCAAATCAAACTGAACACATGGATTGTTTTCTCACACATCGCACGCAAGTTCCGTGAGCGGCCGTTAAAGAGCGGTAGTCGGATTACATTTACAAGTGCAGGGTTTCCCTATTTACGCGCTCGAAATTTGAAGAAACGGTCTCGGTCGTTTTTCGCTCCGTGACGCTATTGCCAGCGACACGCCAAATGCCAGGCATTAAAGATTTCTGCACTCATCGCGGCTCAAAGGTCTCCTCGTTAGGCGACTCTCCTGCGCTACCACTTTCTCTCGCTCCTCGAGCCTGCTAGGAGCCAACTTACGTCTGCGTTGGGGTCGAAGACTAGTGGTTCGGATCTCGTGCGTGCTTTAACCCTTATCCGTATCGCGGTGATCGTCGCTACCTCGTGCAATTTGAAATCAGCGATTAATGCGCGTAAAGGATATAATCAGATATACATAATCAAAGGAAGTTTGTACTTTTTGATAGAGGAAGATGGGGAGGGCATCGTGTAGATATTAAGGCATCTGGCCACCATGAGCGTTCGCCAGATGGGTACTATTATTAAAAAAAAATTAATCAAGTAATCGCAAAAATCCATTGCTATTCTTCAGACAATGTATCTAAAAGTAGCGTGTACAAATTTCAGAGCAATCGAACCGCACGTTTACTTTCTTTTGGGATTATCTCGAAACTACATTTTTCGAAAGGGTACGACGTAAATCTCGTAAACTATCGCTCCGATTGCTCTGAAATTTGTACACACTACTTTTAGATATATTATCCGAAGAGTAGCGATGGATTTTTGCGATTACTTGATTAGTTCTTTTTTTTTTATTTATTTATTTATTTATTTATTTATTTATTTATTTATTTATTAATGATTTTTCTCGTGAAATTTCGGTGAGAAATATAAACAAAATTTCTTCGGCTCACCATAATTTTCTTAATGGTAAAAAAGAAAAATCCAATTGCTACTCTCTTGCGACAAACTCCAGAAACAATCTAATATTTTTTTTTTCTTTTTCACATGCAACCTAAAGAATACAATGATGGGACAGCCCACGCGCGTTTTGTGCCGAAGGCTTTCACCAAAATTTTCGAACCGCCGTCATTTTTTCTTTTTGTTATCTCAAAAAATTTTTCATGTGTTCGTTAAACCGTTCTTTAGTATGTGTCAAAACATAAAAGTATATTTTTTTCTATACTTTCGCATTTATGAATTTTTTAAGAATAGTACCCATCTGGCGAGCGCTCAGGGTGGCCAGACGGCCTTAACACGTTCACTGCCAGACGAATAGTCGTAAAAACTCCTATCCACCAAAAATTCGGTGTCCATACGATTAGAAATTACATAGTTTAACATCCATGGCAGTACTTATCTTTGCGTGATTTTCACTTTCAGAATTAATTTATTTATTCCTCGGTGTAAACCCTTGTCACCCATATGTGGGTGACGTGGCGAGTATTAAAAGAGCAAGTCAATTAATTTTTTAAAGTTAGTTTGAGCAATATATGAGACGAGATTAAAATCGATATACATTGTTGGCTCAAGGTAATTCTATCGAATGTTTAAATTTTTATACTAATGTACTATAATAATATACTATTAAGGACCTCCAACATTCTGGGACACCCTGTATATAAATAGCAAACAGTAATCAGTAAACAGTAATTTGTTTCGTCGAATGCGCGAATCCAGTGGCAAAAGTAAAATTCAAACGCTGCAAGGAGGATGTCTTGACTTGTTGAAAAGCATCGCGCCATGAGTTTCTTCTCCGTCGTTCGAATAACTGAAATTCCGAATTTCCGTTTCTGGGACGCGGAGGGCTGACGAAATTACCGTTT
Organism: Hylaeus volcanicus; assembly: GCF_026283585.1. NCBI lineage: Eukaryota > Metazoa > Arthropoda > Insecta > Hymenoptera > Colletidae > Hylaeus > Hylaeus volcanicus. The sequence continues at coordinate 10,390,396 of NC_071980.1, forward strand.
GCGTCCGCGGGATGTTTTCCCATCGACGGGACACGCCGAGAGTCCATAGAGAGGAGCGAAAGGGACGGGATCAGATATTAGCATTTGCGAACCCTTTCCATGATATATCAATACTTGCAACCTTTTACACAACAAAAATCGCCATTATTCGACGAACCTCTCGAGCAACGAATTTTAAACGAATTTTAAAGGAATTTTCATTTTTTCATCTTGGATATACGCAACCCCGGAGCAATTTTTATTTCCAAATCGATTTCGACATACGAATACTCTGTCTCGCTTTAATGTTGTACATTTTTTAAATTCCGTAGTCTTGACATAAAAGTAAATGCACGCGTACGTGTCGATATCCGTCAAGAGGTTAACCCCTTTGCGCTCGAGTGGCGCCTCTAAGGCGACATATGTAATTTAAACGTGATTTTTTCAACGTACAATTTCAATTTTACTTATATCAGAATAGCAGCTAATTATAAATTGAACTAATGATAAATTGAACTAATGATAAATTGAACTAATGATAAATTGAACTAACAATAAATTGAACTAACGATAAATTGAACTAACAATAAATTGAACTAATAATTCATCGAGTCGTGAATGTTCGTAGATGTATCTTTTCCAAGTAGAGTTTTTGGTTTCACAGAAATTTATTATAAAAATGGACTGGATTTGATTCTATAGAGGAACGCCTCGTGCGCAAAGGGTTAAAATTTCGATGGTGGAGGAACGAACAGCGTAAAGAGAATACGCGCATCCGTGCGCCTCGAATCGCGGCGATGATCGATAACGACGACTAGCGCGACGGAGCAACGACAAGCGAGATGCGAGTAAATATTAATGAGGATGGATGCGATTGGAGTTTAATGGAATGGGAACGGAGGTCTCCTACGGCCTTGCGTCCTACCTGTGGCTAGGATCGAGGTTACCTTGGGAACTCGCTTGGATTACGTTTAATTTGTTTACTTACTATGTAAACGGGTTACCCTAGTTATGCACCGTTTCGTAACACTCGTGGGACCCACTTCTGCGTTGGATTAGGGACGCAAAAATGATATACTGTAACGATGCTCGCGATTGCCCTGTAAAACTATTGGCTTGTTCAGATAGTTTGTGCGAATTTTTAAGAAACATTCAAAGACACGTTTGAATTTTGATATATATTTATTGAATTATATATGTACCATTTAGTTCCACAACTTTTCCACTTTTTAAGGGGATGTCCACGTGTTATTTGTTTCCAACCATTCCGATATATTCAGACCTGTGCCGCCTACTAAAAATCGGCACGAACTTTCCAGACAATCCAATACCTAGCCGACTCCAAACTAGACCAAATCCAACTAGACAAACGAATAGTAGAAATATTCAAAGGATCGTCTCCAGACTTGGACGCTTATCGAGTCAGCAGATTTCCCATGCAACCGCGTAAACATTCTTACGCGCCGTACGCTGGTACAAAGAACCGTATTAATTATCGTTATCTTCGGGCGATTCCGACGCAGCATCCTAACAAAATTAATTACATCCTCCGCGAACCGTTTGCCGTTCGAACTTTGCACTCTGCGCTTCGAGAATCACGTTTCCCCTTTAATTAACTTTCTCGCTGGACCCGAAAGGGTCGAGGACCGAACAGTTTTTTTCTCTTCTTCTCCATCGGGCTTTTTCCCGTATAAACGATACCGCCTCTCTATTAATCGCGGTTCGTCGAGTCTCGGAACAACGAACCGGCGACCGACGCGCGAAGAAGCTCCCACGTTGCAGTTTACGCGAAAATTACTTTCGGAGGAAAGTAGTCGCTTCCGAGAGCTACCCCTCGGAAATAAATAATTCCACAAAGATGTCTAAGCGGAAACGCAAGCTCCGACAGCGATTACGCGCTCGACGTTAACGTTTCGGCGGAAAGGGCGAGAAGAAGAGGGTCGAAAGGGAATCGCGAGGGGAACCTAGGACGAATTATCGTCACCGCAGGCTTAAAACGGCTGTGGAACGGGCGAGAAGACGGAGACTTCTCGAACGGACAAAAATATTTTCGTCTGGTCCTCCTAGAACGCTCGCAGCCATGTCCTCGAGAACATCACCATCTCCTCCTTCCTTCGCCATGGTGTCTCGATCGTCGGGCGATGATTCGTCGAGTAATCGTTGAAAATCGGTGAAAAGAAAACACGAGAGGATCGCGGCGATCGCGTTCTATCCATTGTCGGGCCGACGACCCATTGTCCGCTCTATAAACGCGACGACACGGAGGAAAAAAGGGAAATAAAGTAAGAAAACAAGAGGGGGCGGAGACAATGGTGATCGAGGTATATATTGTATTTTTGCGCGGCGTTATTTCGTAACAATGAACTCTCGACGACGCGAGCAAGATAGCGACTCGGCTCGGTCTCTCTCTTTTTTTTTTCTTTCCTTGGTTTTTAATGCGCCCGGTCGGGCTGCTTTCAATTTCGTTGGACGACACCTAGAATGCCCGGGGTCGTGGACCCTGGTATTGGAAATCTCGTCGGCCGTTTATTCGAGCGTAAACAAAATCGCGCCAACCCCCAGTTGTTTCGCACCCTTTCGCCGTTCGACGCTGCCGCGTTTTGTTCTCGATAGTCGCCGACTTTCGAAACGAGTAATCATTTATTTATTTATTTCGATATATACGGGCATAGCCCTTTATGAAATTAATACAGTTTAGCAATTATAAACATCACAGTTGACAGATGTCAAGACAAACAAACATTTACAAACAAGCAAACAATCGTAACAAAGTTATCGCCGGTGAATAACAGAGTTGCTGATAAAAAGGTTATGTAGCCTATGTTTAGTAGAGTCGATGGAGTCAATGAACATATCGCTGTTTGAACTAAAGCAATTAACTGTAGCACAGGCACGGACAACAGTATTGAGGTGCAGTATCTAAAGGAGGAAACATATTGGTGAAAAAGATATGAGGACATGGTGGTCCTGGAAGGAATGTGAAAGGGTACAAGTCCAAGAAGAGGTGCACAATTAATTATATTAGTAAGAAGCTTCTGAATAAAAACAATTCCATTTATTGTGCGTCTGTCCCTGAGTGATAGTACCCTGAAACTGTACATGATGGCACTGTAGTCATGATCGAGTCGACCCATAGGAGAGGAGGTTTTACATGAAAGAAAACGTAAGAATCTCGTTTGAATACTTTCCAGTATATCAATGTGTCTGGATAGTCGAGGTGCCCATATTATACTGGCGTACTCAAGGCGTGGAAGTACAAGGGAGGGAATCATATTTATTTATGTGTATACCTTTGTAACAACGCGTGAAATATATTCGCCTAAAATATGGGGAAAGATCGTACAACAAAATAGACAACACCTTATAGAGTAAATATATTTCGTTATATTTATTTGTGCGTCAAAATTCGAATTAATTTTTTGGTTAGCCTAATATATTCCCCTAAAATATGGGGAAGTATCGTACAACAAAATGGACGATACGTTATAGGTATAATATATTTCGTTGTTCATTTGTGCGTTAAAATTCGAACTAACTTAAA
>NC_071980.1:10393925-10445744 GCF_026283585.1 Hylaeus volcanicus
GATGGAGAAAGATAGTATACCAAAATAGACAATACCTTAGAGAGTAACTATATTTCGTTATATTTATTTGTGCGTCAAAATTCGAATTAATTTTTTGGTTAGCCTAATATATTCCCCTAAAAGATTTAGAAAAATAGTACAACGAAGTAGACAATACCTTCTAGAGTAAATATACGATGGATTCGTATTTCATTGAATTTATTTGCGCGTTAAAATCCGAACGAACTTTTTGCCCAACCGAGTAATAACATCTTGCGAAGTAATCGTGATATCAATCAACGATTACTGCGAAACACCAGGTTTATCCTCAACAAAAATCGCCGATGCTCCACTTATCTTTCTATTTATCTCGCACAACTCGAAACAGGACCCCGGGACGTTCTCCTTCTTTCGAGTGACCGTTTCGTTCGTCTTCCGAGGCGAAACGATGCCCGAAAACTCTCTGGCAGTTATCTCCGGCTGTTATCTAGTCGCGCCAGGGGCGAATCGTCGCGGGGATCTGGGTCGAGTCCCTCGAAATTCCGTTCGAGTGGAGAAACGGTAAGCGGTCGTGTCGCTTTTTCACCTCGTGTGTTTCCCACTGTTAAACCCGGAAGCGGCGTTTCCTTAAAATATGAAACTCGTATATCCGTCTATTCGTTCGTCGGCCTCGGGGCTATGGACGCTTCAGCTGCGACTTAGCATCTCGAGGGGAACGTTTCGCGCGGCCAACGAGATCTCTTCGAGCCGAGAGGCCGAGCAATGTTTTCGCGAACGCGTTTTAGGGCGATACCCACCGGCAGGTTTTTGCGAAACTACGATTACTAACGCTACATTGCAAACGGAGCTATGTCAACACATTGTTGACCGGCAATTTAACGCAGAAACGACTTTGTATCACCGGCTATTATTTCGTAATTGAAATAAAACAATCTAATGTGAATTGTGAAATTGAAAAGCACCTAATAAGGTGAATATTAGTACCGGTATTATACCGGTATCATACCGAAATACGTCTATATCGTTGTTCGTAGCATTCGGTTTCTTTTGGGATAATAGAATAACTACCTAAAAATACCGGTATTTTATTTTGTAATACCGATTCAAACTCTGATTGAAACAATTCAAATAAACTCGAATAAACTTTATTTATATTTTACTAACATAACGAATCGAAATGAAATATTTCACATACATTTTTCTTACGTAACTATAACATTTTTCTTGAGGATGGAGTAAGCTACGTAACCCCAGAATTTGGAGTTGGGCTTTGAAGAGCGGACGGAAATTATGTCGGTAGGAACAGGGTCGATTCCATCGCCGGACGTCCCGTGGGAGTTCGCGTCCCCGGAAATAAAGGTGCCAACCGGTGGCAACCTACTACCGTCGAGACTGGTTACGCTCGCAGCCACTCGTTCAGGGTGGCTTTGCCCTCCCGCTGCCCATGAATCGTTTTACCTTTGCTCGTTTTCGATTTAACGGCGACGGGAGATATACTATAGCTGACTTTATCGCGAGGAAAGATTGCAAACGTGTCGATGCTCTCCGTTGTAGTCCAACCTAGATACTTCGAATCTCAAGGGAGAAGAATTTCGAATCTCTGCAAATCTTTGAGTCGCAATGATTTACAGAGGTTTTTTAACAGAAACGGGTGACAGCGGTGTAGTATCGTGACTCATGTACTCAAAAACAAGGAGTCGAACGACAACACGAATCCTAGGGTGTGGGATTGGTCATTTAAGACAAGTTCTATTCTGCTATTAAATAATCAAATACTAAATTTACTGATTTAAAGTTTTAGTCTTATTTTCTAAAATGTCACGAGTAACTGAGATTTGTTCTCTACGAGGAGCTGCTCAAGACTAAGCGGTCGGTCGTACGACGTGTTGTACAACGCGTTGTAGAACGCGTCGTACAACGGATCGTATCGTCGCACAAGAACACGCCACAGACAATGGAATCCCATTAATACGGTCCAAGTGTATGGTGCACTACAGGAAGGGATCTCTCAGGCTCTCGAGTAAGACAAGTTCTATTCTGCTACTAAATAATAAAATACTAAATTTACTGATTTAAAGTTTTAGTTTTACTAGTCGAATAGTAGTCGGATAGTAGTCGCATTAGTAGTCGGATAACTCTCCTTTTCGACGGGCAATTATCGAGACCCTCGTGCAATTATCGAAGTTGCGCCATACACGCCACCCCCGAACACAATCTACTCGAACAAAGCGCAGAGGTGCTCGCGAAATTGCTCGAGAATGTAGTTTAACGTAAGTTAGGAACACGTTGCTATCTTATGGCTCATGTAGCGGCTCGACGAGGTCTTTTCGGCTGAGCTCCGTCGGCAGCGAAGGGGTTAAGCCTCGGAGCTCTACTCTCTAGAGGCACTCTGCTCGTTACGAGCCGCCCTCGAACGCCGCCACGCGTCGACGTACATTTTCACCGGTGACGGCTCGAATCGGTCTCGGGAGACCCGAGGGTCGGGCCGATTCCAGCCGATTCCTCATTGGCCCGCGCGGGACGAACCTATCGGAAAAATGGAGGCTAAATTTCTCGAGAAATCGTCGCCTCGAAAAATCACTGGAGGTGAAACCACAGGTTTCAAACCAGCTATCCCTGTGACGAGGGAAAGTGATTACCGGGAATCAGAGGATAGGGTGGACTATTTTCGAGCGCGTTCCTCCTCGGTATCAGTCAGCTTTCCAGGACGATTCTCGGCGACGCACAGTGCGGAATAAGTGGACAAAATTCAATATTAGTATATGAGGCAATGTGAAATGTAGAAATGTGAGGCAGATTTCTATCGTAGAAAATGTGCGTCAGCGTGGAAATTGTTATAAATAATCGTGTATCAATCATTTGTATCCATCGATCTTTATCTTTAAACAAACATACAGACAAAACGGCAAAAAATATTCCGAGTTCTCAACATATTTCGATAGATTATTTGTTATATTTTAAGAAACTTGCAAGTTTTTTTGGAAATACTTGCAACGTTCGGTTTCACATAATTTTTAATAAGGGACCGTACCGTTGGTGTAGGGTCGCAATTGGAAGTTAAAAATTCTGATTTAATTGATTTATGGATTTCTATAAAAATTATTTCTCACATCCTCGGCCAAAACGAAGCATAGTGTATTAAATAATATATGGGTGCAACTTCTATTATTTATGAGAAAAAAATTCCTAAAGAATTCGAAATATAGTCTATTAAAGCGACAATTTTACAATATTACATCATTTTTCTGTATGATAATCATAAACTCATACGTACCGTTGAATTCGGAATAAAAAAACGCTGTTACTGATCCAGAAATAAATCAAAATTTTCACAAATTTCGAGGGGGGGGGGGGTTGTAATTAAAAAAAAAATTGTTTTTGTTGTAAATTTGTTGGTATTGGTTTATAGGCCTCTAAAAACAGTGTAATGTTTGCTTGAATATTTTTTTTGAAATCTCTAATCGTTTCCTAGCAAAAGTAAAAGGGGCGGCTCGGATAAAAGGGTTAATTTCTCCCTCAAACGCAAAATTCGCACGTACCGAGGATGGTGTAATTCATAAGAAGGTCCCACAAACAAGTATACAAAGTTTCATCGAAATCGGGGTTTGTTAATTTTTTGTTAAATTTGTTAATTTTGTTGTGATTTTATTAATGTTTATGATTAATTTTAATTTTTTTTTTTTGTGAATAAATAGCAATTTATATTAGTAATGAAATTTTGATTTTTGTCCACAATTTTGCTATTTGTCCGCACTGTGCGACGCGTCATGGCCAAAGAAGCGGAAAAATTGCCTCCAAATATAGGCCAGCGTGAGTCACGCTGGGACGTAAAACGGTTAAGAGATGAATCGCGTTTTCGCTATGACGACCAACTATGAAATGTTACAAATTTAATTATCTGTTTACACAGAATTCAAGGCGAATCTACGCCTTATATTACAGTTATTGTTCGCACGTTCTGACACTTCATCCTTACTGACGATCTTTCAGTTTATCGTAGCCGTCGTAATGCATCAACATGTGCTCATCGAAGTCTCTATCTCGACCGTGGTACAGTAGCTTACAGGATTCTACGCCTTATAGATAGATATAGTTTTTATTCCAGCTTTTAAGCCACGAAATGGACTTGGATTACAATCCACTATACCATTTACATCCTCACTCGTGCCGCTATACTCGATATCTTACATACTAACTTACTTAACTAACTTAAAATTGATAACCCTATTCTGCGCCTTATATTCGTTATTTATTCAACCATCTCAGAACTCGAAATTTCGACCGCTCACGAAGTACCCGATCCGACGTTCGATATAATTCAGCGATGCCCTAATTAACCAACCGAACGTGTTCTCTTTGTTTCAGATCCGTTGCCTCGAGGCGACGAGGAATGGCGCGAAGCGAAGCGACGCGTTGGTTTCCCGCGCTAATGGACCGGAAGTCTATAACGTAGAAGAACTCGCGAGCCAAGACGCGTTCGCGAGGCGATAGAGCTGCGAAAAGCCCTGATATCTAAGTGTCGCGGATGATAGCTCGTCGACGAGGGGCGTGATCGAAGTAGCCGAAGGGGTTAAGTCGCAGTGGGCCGAGGAAGCAAAGGATCTCTAGGAGCTTCGATTGGCCGAATCGCGTGCAACATGTTCGGGACGAAATTGCGCACGTGGATGGAGGCGCATATCGTGCGATCGAAAAAGAAGAAGGAAAGGAAGAAGGGGGAGAAGGGGTTCGACTCGAACTGCAACTCGCCCAGGAATCACAGCGCCAACAGATCACCCACCCTGCATCAAGTGAGTACAGTTCCGTTCCTCAGGAGTTGACAATTCGTTTCGCTGCCACGTTACGGCGACACCTTAACCCTTTATTTCGTAGTTAGACCGCGGATCTACGCAAAATAAAATATTCGCGAACGTTCCTATAAAAATTGAACCTAAATAGGAATTTATTTTATTCTGCAAATGTTATAACACGAACTTTACTCTCGGTCTGTTTTATATTCTTGCATATTGTTTGCATTTTGTAGTTTCTTCCACGTTCAAATTTTCTATAAATGCGTCAAGATCCGCAGTCTAGTAATACTACTATGTATATGAGATTCTATCAAAACTTATAGGGATATTCTTTTTTTCAGAAGAAAAAAATCACCGTCCGTTGCTCTGTCAAGAGTTTCAAATTTATTATGACATACAGTGGGTGTAGAATGTATTTGTACATCGATCAATTTCCAAAAAAACTTTTCTCTTTTTCTTTTTTTCTAATCAATGATATTTGACATATTTTCGGAAGTCTCTAAGATAGATATAGGCCAAACAACATTTACTAGTTAATATAATCTGTGAAATTAACAAAAAGATGCGAAAAGTGGGTGAAAGTATAGAAACAATAACTATTTGTACGATTCTTACGACGAACCATTTACAGCAGAGTTTGTAACGTAAACACACTAGTTTAGTGCTCCGTGCGAATTAGAAAACATCAAATTTCCAGTAAAGTACTTTTAAACAGTTGTCCGAATACTTATTCCTTCAACATTTCTATCGGTTAATTGTTTTTTTCTTGTCAATTTCGCAACTTACATAAATAGCTATTTTTTGTTTTTGTAATCTATCTATTTTAGACATTTCCGAGAATATGTAGAATGTCATTGTTTATAAAAAAATAAGTTAATAAATTACAATTTGACACAGTTTTTTTTTTCTTTTTTTGGAAATTGATCGGTGTACGAATACTTTCTACACCCACTGTAGCTATTTACAAAATTTACATTATTTACACTTGTGGTGTTATTTACCTGACAAAAGAGAAACGACATTTAAGTTTCTTCCAACCGTCAATTTCCCTTTCACGAATCTTATACTTCTCACTTTTCTTACTCTGTCTCTTTTATTCTTCCTTGTCTTTCTAACCTGCTCTCTACGCGTGGTCACCTTCTCGAAATCTCATTCCTATTTCTCCCTACCACCAAATTTAAACGAAGAAATATATTTTCTTTACATGTATATGGAGACAAGAGAGATGTATATGGAGTACAAGAGAGAGAGAGGACCCGTTTTAGCATAACGGTTCGGGATCTTCCTCTCTTTCTAAATGTCTCTCTTTCAATAGCAAAATCAATTATTATCATTTATTTCAATTTCACCTTCCTATGTGCCGAGGTGTGATCAATTTGCCGCATGGCCCATATTATTCGGAGTACGGTTAGAAAGGGAGGGAAATATATTTCCGTACCGTGGATATGTCGCAGAGAGATGATAAAAATGGAGATTTAATCAAATCCCTAAGGTAGATGATCAATTCACAGAAGATGTTAAAGTAAGAACTTGCACAGCTTTGTGTTCGGTTTGTTACCACTCTCCTTTAAAACTAGACACCAACCTAACCCAATCAGACGAAATATTACACAACTCGATCCTAGATTTACCGCACATACGTTGGATCGGTATAATTACTTTACCTTCACGTGATCTTAGACGTACCTCGCGAGATGTTATCCCAGAATCTTGTATCTTTTAATCTAGTCTTATTTCGAATCTACCTTAGGGATTTGATCTAATCTCCATTTTTATCATTTCCCTGCGACAGATGTATTAGCTACGATTATGCACTGTGAGTGTCGAAAGAAAGGAGGCCCTTGCTTCCCTCCCCTTCAGTTTGTCGTTGCCGCGCCAACTTTAGACCAATATACGATACCGGTAGTTTATCGAACAATCTATTTTCGTGACTCCCCCCTATCCCTACCCTCTACCACGTTCCATAGATATGCAGAAGAAATCCAACGCGCGCAAGATTCGCCACCCTCGAAATTGCAGCGCAAGGGTAAAAGGCTCGTCGAACTAGAAAAATTCGAAAACGAGGCGTTTCCTCGATGTGTGCGCTCGTTACGTTTCCGGTAGCGTCCGACGGGGTTGCGTCGGCACTTTCTCGGAGACGCTTTCCGCCCTCCTCGATGCGGATATGGCTGACGAGGACGAAGGGAGTTTTCGAGAGTGAGAGGGAGAGAGAGAGGAGCAGGCTCGGAGCCCAGGAGAATTGGCTTCGTTGTCTTGCAGGAGCTGAAAGAGCCCGACCGCGTCTTCCTCCTCGAGTTTTCTTCGCTCGAGCTGGCTCGTTTTCCTCTACCAGGCCATCCGCGGCTATCCAATTAGGCGACACTGGCCCGACCTCTTCCACCTTTTATCTCTTCCCACTCCCGCGGCTACTTACCTTTCCGCCACGAGGCTCGAACTCCATCGAACCTACCTCGTCGAAACACCCTTCCCATCAAGATTCTCTAAAACGTACTACAGCAACTATTCAGATGTACCTACCAATTTGTACTCCACTCGTCGCGGAATTCTCTCAAGTACTCCAGTGTAGCCTCTAGTTAGCGCATAATTACAGAATACATAGCAGTTGGAGGTCGTTGAATGCTAAATGTATCCGACGAAATGTTCATGTTTCTCCAAGCAACTCGAGACTCCTCGTCCGCCAAAGTAAAGTTTTAACCGTCTTTAGCAATAAAAATCTACAATAGCTCTAGACTTCTCAATAATTCTAGATCGTACCTGTATAACTACGTACTTGAACGACGAGTGCTAATAATAACGACCGTCCGCAGGTACACCCCGCAGTCTCGCCGTCGAAGAACGTGGATGGAATTCGGTTGCACGGAGGAGGTAGCTACGGTGGGATCGCGTCTTCGACCGCGACGACGTCCGCCTCCTCTGGCACGTCCGCTGGCACAGGCAGCGTGAACCTTTCCTCGCCGGAGAGCGCCTACAGCACCGGATACTCGACCGACGGCACCTCCCCTGGGGCGAGCTTTCCGCCGGAATATTACATAAACATCAGAACCGGCACGCACTACTTCCAGAGCAACGGGAGACTAAAGAGGCCGACCGACGGTCCTGATCTCCCAGCTGCCTCCGCCCTGCTCGTGGGACATAGAAACCTCGAAGCCGCCGCTGCCCTCGCGAACATGACCAGGAACAACGAACAGCCGAGGGACGTCGGAACCTGTACTCCGAGGAAGGCACGTTCAAATTTAGTCGTAGACGAACGTTTTATACTTTTCATTTCGGTGGTTACTTGTCAGAAGACAAATTTTAGTTATAAATATTCGGGTGGAGTTATATCTTTAACGAAGCAACTTTAATAAAAAGGTAACTAAATACAGGGTGAGTCCGAAGAAACAGAACACCTAAATATCTCCGTTACATTTCGTTGTACAAAAAAACTCCTTAGGACAAAGTTACACTATTTGAAGGGCCATATGTAACGGTCTAAGGGAACAAATTTGCAAGGTCATCGATGTTTTTTTTAAATGGAATGATATATTTTCGTTAACGTAATGTTGTAGCTGACAAAATAACGAATTCATCCATGTACTACAATATCACCTACAAACGATCTTCAACTTCAGAAAAATGGAATAAATAAAATTTAACGTGTAAGATTCATTTGGTTTATTCCTGTTACGCAAAATGTTCAAAATATTTTGAATATTCGAATCAATATTAACTCGAGCTGCTATACATTCAAATGTATCGCAATACACAACATAATAACAGATTCGGTGTTGACAGGAAGACATTTATGATATACCTTTGTCTATGTGTTTGTACATATACGTGTTTACAACTGCTGATCAGTCTGAGGACGTTCTTGCTCCCTGATTTCTAATTCTAATGTTTCCTAAGATTTCCAATCTATCAGTTTATCGATGTACGTTTCACGATGCGTTACCCGAATGAAGATAAAATTGATATGATTTTCATTTACGGAGAAAGTTTTCCCTCAGAAATGAATTACACAGCAGTACGTTCTGTAACTTCACGGCTAAATAAATGTATAGCAGATAAAGGGAATATTTTTGAATATTTTGCGTAACAGGAATAAAGCAAATGAGTCTTACACGTTGAATTTTATTTATTCCATTTTTCTTGGTTGAAGGTCATTTGTAGGTGATATTGTAGTACATGGATGAATTCGTTTTTTTTGTCAGCTATAACATTATGCTAACTAAGACCTAAAAAAAAGACCTTGAAAATTGTTTCCCTTACACCGTTACATGTGGCCCTTCAAATAGTGTAACTTTGTCCTAAGAAGTTTTTTTGTACAACAAAATGTAACGGAGATATTTAGGTGTTCTGTTTCTTCGGACTCACCCTGTATATATTTAAGGAAAATAAGTTTGTAATACACGTAATGTTCCAGGATTTCGTCTTGCCTGTCGAACTGCCGAAAAATATCAGGCAGAGTACTTAACAGATGGAGGACTGTGCCTTCGAGGTCCGAGGTTTTACTCCCGGTCACTTTATTGCTGCTTCAATAAAGCACCTGATATTTTTGGGAATTCGAGTTTTCAGGAAGTAACGGTTGTTTACTTCACCATGTTCAACCACATGTTGACCACATTCTTAAAGTATTAAGTCTCTTGCTTTGTTGTCTAACGCATACTAAAATCTGTACCCTGTTCTTGATACTTACGGTTCTTTTACTATTGAAAAATTGCAAGGCGTACGTTAAAACAAGTTTATTTCTTTATCTATATAATTACAACGTTAAACGTGTTAAGACACATTCGGTCAACACTTTCGCTGCGGACGAAAATAAGTAGCCGTTCGCTGGGAGCTGCAATTATGATATTTGTTTTAATGAAAATTTCTTACAAATGTGATCATTAATCTAATATGATTATTTTGAAAAACATATATTTGTGGTAACTTATTTTATATACAGGGTGTCTCAAAACTTCGGGAGCAGCCGGAAATGGGGGGTAGCTGAGACGATTCTGAACAACAATTTCCTTTGCAAAAATGTCGGATGGGGCTTCGTTAAGGAGATATTAAGCGAAAACCCCGACCAATCAGAGCGCGCGTAGACCGTTGGAGCGGCCGCGGTAGCGAAGGCTACGCGCTAGGTCGATGCTTCGATGCACGTCGAGTCACTTGTTCGCGTGCAAGCGCGGCCACCAGCGCGTAGCCTACGCTACCGCGGCCGCTCCAACGGTCTACGCGCGGTCTGATTGGTCGGGGTTTTCGCTTAATATCTCCTTAACGAAGCACCATCCGACATTTTTGCAAAGGAAATTGTTGTTCAGAATCGTCTCAGCTACCCCCCATTTCCGGCTCCTCCCCGAGTTTTGGGACACCCTGTATAATATGATCGCCGAACAAAAAAGATGAAAACTGATAAATAATAAAAACAACCATATATTTTCAGTTGGACGGACACGTGCGTCATCCGCAGCGAAAGTATTAACAGACTTAAATCTTGTCAAACAAACTGAACTTGAATTTAACCCTATTAAACCAGTTCTCCGTTAAACAGATCAGTGAACGCCTGCGAGGTCAGGAGTTCCCTCAGCGAGCGCACTGTCAAGCGCAGACACAGGAGGACAGATACCACCGGCGAACGGAGTCGTTCTCCGCCGATTCGTCGCGGACTAACCTGGTCGTGCCCTCGTCGATACCTCCCCCGTTGGTGTCGCCCCCGGTGCAGTCGCCCAGAGAACGTTCGCGCATCAGGACCAATCCGTGGCTGTCCGCTAACTCGTCCGGGTCTAGTACGGCAGGCGTCAAGTCGAGACTCAACTTGGACGAGACCAGCAGCAGCTCGGGTCTCAAGCTAACGGAATCCTCCGGCAGCGCTAGCGATGTCAACGTGAACTACACGCGAGAGGCACGTGCCAAAAGGGAATGCAAACAAGAAAGCCTCAGCGCGGGAAGAAGCCCGTCAGTACCATTTTCACGATTAGAAATTGCCATTGGTTGGTTAAAAGAAGAAGATCCAATTTTTTTCCCAAGAAGATTTAAATGTTTTTGTCTCGAAGGTAACGATCGGTAACGTAGCACGCTCTGTCGATAAGTACATACAAGTAGTTGCCGATATACCGTATTGTATCAACGACAGAGTGCCCTATCTTATCACCTAGATCGTTACATTAGGATGATAATTAATGTCTGCTCTAGAATATGCAATTTTGCGAACATTCGTGTGACTACATCGACGTTTTCTCGAGCTCGTCATTTTCAAAGGCTTCCATCAAATGCCATTGCGTCTCATTAACCTACGCACCTTAATTTTAAATGAAACCACGTTATATCCCATGTCTCTGTCCCCTTAATAAATTTTGTTATGGTTACTCTTACGGTAAGCGAATCCTTTGAAACGTTTAAAATAAAGACGTGTATGGCTCCTCTAACGAAGTTACTTCGCACAGAGTGAACCAGAATTGGAGAATTGCCTCAGGCTTGGAGATTCGACCCAAGATGGCCTTGTCCGTGCATCGGCGTAGCAGCAGCAGCAGTAGCAGCAGCAGTAGCAGCAGCAGTCGCAGTCGCAGCAGCAGCGACAGCAGAAGCAGCGGAGGAAGCGGTTGCAGCAACGGCAACGACAACGGTAACGGGAACTGCAACGGGTCTTCCGGGTCGTCCGTGACACGAAGCGTCAGATCATCCGAGGACGACATCACTCTGAACGAGATGATGGGCAAGTTCGACGAGAGTTACGTGTACGAGAAGGAAACGGACATTCTGTCCGACAGCGACCCGACCGACTGCGAGGATTACATAGACTCTTTGTCCGACGTGGACGCAGGTCGGGACGTAGGCGACGAGAACGATCCGTTGGAGAACGACGAGTTCGATTACATCGACAACGGCTCGTTTCTGGGCCTGGACAACCTGGATTGTCCAGAACGGTTCCCGAACACCGGCCACTGCACCTACTTCGCGTTCACCGGTGAATTGGCGCGACGTAGTAGCAAGCTGAGGGAGTCGTTGGTGAAGCGCAGGATCAAGGACGACGCGACGATCCTTCAGAGGTACACTCGACGAAGATTCCCTGATGTCTATTCATTTGTTTCATTTGCGAACGGTATTAGGCCCCTATAGTACAAATTAAACGATACCGAACTCGAGAAAAAGTCCACACTTTGACTAATACTGTTTGCTAGATTGCAGATTCTGTTAACGGGGTCGCTATGAGCTAGCTTGATTCTGTACAATGTTGATCCGAATAAAAGAGCAGATCCGACTTCTGTTGGCGGTGCATTTGTAGGAAAAGAGTTCATACGAACACTTGTAAAACGTTGTTTAGAAAATGTCCCAGGTTTGCAAAGGATCCATGACTGTTTCGACCCGCATTCGTATCTGTTCGCAGAACGGCCAGCGTGAAGAACGCCAACGCTAAGAGGCAGAGCAGCCGACACAAGAAGCCGGACGAGAAGCAGCAAAGCGAGAAACGGAAGAAGAAGATCTCTCAACGTTGCAAATCGACGTTGGAGAGGTGCGATGACGAAACGGCGAATCTGAATCGCGTACTGGTAGAAAGAATGCTGCTGAAGAATTCTGGCTTCAATCAGGGTAGCAGAAGCGTAGGTGGCACTCCCATATGTCTGCGTCGAAGAAAACACGACGTCAACAAGAATCTGTCGCCGATGAGGCTGATGGACGACAGGCCAGCCGTTCCATCGACCACCATCGTCGACAGCGAGATAGTCAAGAGACGATCCAATTCGGTGAGCAACCGTAAACGAATTTATTATAGAACATTTTTATATTTATGCTGTAACATTTCTTTCGTCCTTCACCTTAAAGGTAAGCTACGTGAACGGCAACATCGTTAGGCGGCGGATAACAGGCAACGCCTACATGACCACGTTCGCGTCAGAGATCGCTTTGATCGAGGCGGACAAAGAAGCGGACAAAAAGTACCGCGAACTCATACTCGAGGCGGAGAACATCTTGGTGAACATGCAGAAGAGTCAAAACAGTATACCGATCGTGCCATCGCCGTCGCGCAAATTCCATAACGGCCTGGCAAACAAACGAGTCGAGCTCATCAAGAACACCGAGCTGAACATCGAACTAGCCCTCTCCAAAAGCAGAAACTCTCAACCGGAGTTACAGAGCGGCAGCATCAGAGACCTAGACCACACCAGTCCTAAGAGACAGTTCATGCAACCTTGTTCTCCGATCCGTCGATTTATAGAGAGGGAAAACTGTTGCAGGCAAGAACCACCGATCAAATACTCGACCGTCGTGTCTCCCGTTGCGGCTAGAAGGACACCACCCGTTCAGCATTCCCCGTGTAGAAGTATGATACGGTCTCCTCGTTTGATAACTGGCGAGCAGGAGATCAACGACTACTGCAACGGGTCTCGAGCCGTGCCCCTAAATTGTAACGGCATCCCTCGACCCTTTATAGACCCGGAGGACCTTATACCGCAGTCTCCAACTTCTTTTCAGACTAGACCACACGTCATTTTACCGTCTAGGGATACATTCGTTGGGAGCAAGAAAGACGTTCGATTGTCTAGATCGGCGACGAAGGAGGAGGGCGTAACGTCCAGTTCGTCCGACTCCGAGGAAAGATGCGACGTTAGAAGAAGGGCTCCATTGATGACTTTTAGGTTAGCGTACGAAGGAAAAAGATACCACCGCGTCCCTACGATTTCGCGACAAATTTATACGTTTCTATTTCCGCAGGTCTGTCGACATGGGCCCCATAAAAGAGAGTTCATCCTACTGCCCGCAAAGCGAGCCAGTGAAAAGGAAAGTGTACGCGGGGAGCGCAACCTACGGTAGAATACAGAAAACGTTAGGGGAGACCGGTACCTTGAGAAACTCTGACGGAGATACCGCTACCGATGACACTGGTAAGATCCGCGACTGGTGCCGCGAGGACCTGTAGGAATTGTCCTTGAGCCATGTTCACGATGCGAAACATGAAGGCGAAAATTGTCAGGTATGTTATAAAGTACTAACCATTGTTTTGCAAACGCAGACGACTCGAGGAGATCTCTGAAGGAGAAAGTGGCTCAGCTTCGTCGAGAACGATTGGCCGCCGAAGCGAATGCGAACGCGAACGTTCAGGATTCGCAGATGTTTCAACATCAGTTGTCACAGTTGCGGAGGCAGAGGCTGATGCAGACTATAGAGGGCTTGAAACGAAGCCTCGAGGATCAGTCGGCGACTTTGAAACAGACCTGCTTGGAACCGGTATTAAATGACCAGTTGCCATGAAATGAGGAGGCGAAGAAGTGGAGTCGTTCAGGGTCGACCATTACGGTCGAGTCCACGGGAACGACGTAGCGATGACACGTTTTCCTTCTTTATACGCGCTATATTAAGGTGGCATAGAACATATTGTGCCTTTCGAATCCCTAACTTGTTAAATGATAACCGTAACAACGCATCATATTTCAAACGTGACGAAAATGCGCAATATTTTCTGGGTCGCCCCAATATCGCGCAACGATCTCGAACTCCGAGACATTGGAGTTAACGTTGTACATCGTAGCCGAATTTCTACCTAAGCCCAGATTAAAGGGTATCCATATATTTTTCTGCCTGTCTACACGGTAACAGAATCAAAATTAAGAATGTTACATATTTTCTGGGCATTGTTCTCGTGTTCTTCGTTCGACGCGCAGAAATAATAATGTGTTACGAAAATCATGTTGCTCGCTCGTGCTCGCGTCCTCGACGCGTTCGATGTTGACGCTGCTTCATAAAAATGCGTTCAAGGATGAAGAGGCGGGGTGTGGGCGCGAGAATGCTAAAGAACGATAATCCTTTCGATTTGGTCTTGCCATGCTTGATCGTGATTCCAAGACGCATGGACACCACGCTAGGATCGAGTATAGGTCGACGAATTTAGAGAAGATCCCCGAGAGAGTGGTCTGAGCGTAGCAAGGATGAGAATAATAAGAGTATCATCGTGTTTACTAAACGTTCGTCGATAGTTACGGAATAGGGGCTAGTCAAATTTTTCTACATTCGAATATTCGTATTATTATTCTAACTCTAATTTTATTTATTTGCTCGATAACAAATTTTCTCGTTGCAGGAATTTTTTCCAAGTTTGTCGAGCTATGTATACATTTCCGTCGCGATTCATTCTTTCGTTCACTATAGAGCAAGCAACTCCTCTGCGAAGTTTCAAACCTATTCAAGTCGAGAGATGTAATGGGCCTATTCGTAGGTATTTCTCGTTAAACTCGTTTTAAAAAGTGCGTAAACAAATACACCAGACGACAAAGTTTATGGAACCGTTACGAATTTGCACGAACCTATTACTAGCGGAATACGAAGAACGTAGAGAATACTAAGAGTATACTAATAGTGCGATTAGCAAGCGTACATTACTACACAAAATTTGTCCTTATCGTCGCCGATACGTTGGCGAGTAATGTTGACGAACGTTTTTGCGGGTGCATCCGTGAAACGTATAGTTTGGAGAATGTTAATTTGTCAGCAAGTGAATACGGCCCAACTGCTAACTCATAAATTTCTTCCATCGCACAGTAATTGCTACACCGATATTTTTCTTCCGTAGAGGCGATCGTTCGCGGTCCGAAACGGAACGTAGTATTCGTGGCGGCGACAAAGTTTTACTCGGAATCGCCGACAGTTTCCGTTGACAAGACCTCTATCGCAGGATACGATCGCTCCCGTATGTAATTTGCGTTCTTCGTCGTTGCGAGCTTGCTGCATTGTTTGCATCAAGAATACACGCCGCGCGACGACTGGCACAACACACACTCACACATATTACTCGTAATGTTCCTATTTCTACGTAATTCATACTTCCGAATGTGAAGAATTAAAGTGACGAACTAGAAGGCGAAGTTGTCGTCGGTTCTGCCGGCGGAACGATCATCTCCCGTTAGTATACCAAAGATGACATATAGTCTAGTACGGTAGTGTAGAACCATTTAGTTGATCTAAGACGCTAAATACGCATTCGTAATATTAGTGAACTATCGTTAGAGTTACTTTCTGAGTTTCGTAGAAAAACAATAATATGTACCGTTGAGTCGAATAATTTACCAATCTCGCATGCTCGTTCAGAGTCGATTCTAGCTAGGACTGGGACATGTTCTATACAACATTTCTAATACGTTTAAATTTGTTAGCCGTAAGTAGTTACTCTTTAGCAGTCACTACTTTGCCAGCTATAGAAAAGAGAGAAGCTACTTTTTCTTTAACGTTCAGAGTTTATCCGTATTATTTGGATGCTTGTAAAGTTTAACTTGAATCGATGACAGGACACCCTTCGACTCTGACGACGTAGACGAAGTACTTTCAGTCGCAGTGATATTTTTGCGAGAATAGACTGATAGCGTTATCGACTATTATTATCGTTAGACTCGTGTGTCCGGTGATGATTTCTTTTACATGTGATTTATACGTTAAAACGTTCCCCGGGAACGACGAATCGTAATGCGCACACGATATTTATTTGTGTTAGATGTTTAGAGGCCAATAGTAACGGAAATATTAGAAAACAATAGTGGTAGTGGATATTAGTAACGCTAGATTAGCCGATTATCGACTTAAAACAGTTTCGTAAAATCGTTTCTCTGAATCGTCCCCCATTTTGTGATTTATTTCCACGTTTCGTTGGAACTTGTGATTGCAACTTCTTCAGCCAGTTTAGAGTTATATTGCCACAAAACGCGCGCGCGCGTGGGCGAAACGTCTTCCGTTTCACGGGTGGCGCGGCTCAGGTGAATTTATTCAGAACTTTTATACTCGATACGTGTACATACTTAGTTTTTAATCGAAGAAAGATCTAATTTTTATTATCGTAAGCAAACGAGACGATGATTATTGCGGTTTTAATTATTTTAGCCAATTAAAGTATATCGAGACATTCCGAAGGTGTTTGACGAAAGGACAAGGTTGTGTAGTCAGACTATAAAACGCCTTGTCCCGAGTCTTGGATGACTCGTGAATGGTTAACGAATTAAAAATTTCAACTTTTCTTCCCTGCCGTGGAGCAATGTGCTAGTCATCTGGTTAATTGTGCAGGGTACGATCGGCAATTTGAAATGGATTTAGAAGTAACGCGAAATTATTGTTGCAAATTTTCCGTGTACTAAACCATTTACGAAAGTAAATGGACTTTTTTTATATGATTATGAATAAATTATATTACGTCGTTGGAAGCGTGCGTTTATTCGTTCACTTATTACCTAGGGATTGTCCTTGTAGTCTGGTATGTTTATTTTCTTTGGATCTATGTAATACAAACTAAATTAAATTAACTTACAACATAGCGATTTTGTCACGAGCATCTTACATGCGTACGCGTGAATGGAAAACTGTCTCTGATATTTTCTTTTCATTTAAGAAACCACGATCCTGCAGACTAAACTACAAAATTATACATATCGAATAGGTGGGTGCACTTTCCGATGCTTATAAGCTCGTACGGCTAAATAGCAAGTATACAGAATGTGAATTAAAGTGTCTATAAAAATATATGCATAGAGTATCAACAAAGAAGAGAAATGAACTTTACGTAGTAAAAATACATCTCGAATCCATGTCCATATTTTAATACAATATCTCACGGCATGGACAAATAATATCATTATCTTATAAAATAACAGATAAACCATAACAACCTCGTAAGCAATGCATGTCTGTGATTCAGCGACAAACCATTTACTTAACTCTCTCAAACCTGTGCTCGATATCATAGATCCCTACAGGTTCTTTGATCTTATCGCAATAATCAGCCCATTCTCCTTCCGATAGATCCACCTCTGTGAATTCCTTTCCACCATTTGCAGCTTTGGCAATCCATCCCTCTCTTGGCGAGAAATCGATGGGTTCCAGACCTCGACAATCAAATACCACTATCGTTTGAAACTTCTCTTGATTGTCCGCGACGTAAGGCTTTAAAGAATCTTCCAAAATAGACATAGAATTCTCGCGAGAACAGAGCTTGCATTTGCTCATGAAGTGGGTTACCGCGTTTCCTCTCAGAGCTGGAGTGAACTCGCTCAGGGATGCATAATTCCATTTTTCGGATACCTCACCGCAACTGGAGCAGGTAAACTTTAGGTACCATCTAAACTGATGTCCAGAGGGTCTCAGCTCCTCTATGTTTTCCAGAGTGGCGTTCACTTTCAACGCTATTTTCACCATGACGTCAAAACTTTCCTTTCACCTTTATTCGACAACTATTCGTATTTTATGCTACTATGACTTTAATTATTTACAACTCGACTCGAGGTTATTGACTTTTCAAATCCTCCATTAATTCTTGGGGAACACAGCAGAATACAGTGCATCGAATCATGGTTGCCACCTTCGTTCAATGATTAGTGATAACGTAGGAGACATTTAAAAATGGAGAAGCAGACCAGTAAAAAACAGTAAAAAAGTAGTACAGAGACAACTTGAAACGATGCTATTTTGTACCTAAAGAGGCCTATAGAGGCTACAAATTTTCTCATTATCATATTTTCTACCTATTTATTAAAATCAACATCGTTTTCATTAACATTATTCAGGCTATGGCGGGAAAATGTTTCTTGTGTCGCTGCAATCGCATCACGCTGTGACGTGAACTGCAAGGTGGTCTTGCGTTACTCGTTACCCTCGTTACTCGGTAGATGTAACAATGTTTAGTAATTTAGCAAGGCTAGCGAGTATGAAACGAATAATTAGTATTTATTTACTCCATTTGTACATATTTGCGGTCCGTTGTAACGCGGAAGACATTTTAGGTTGCGGAGGATTTTTGAAAAGTCATGCCGACATCGACTTCGCGAAAGTTCAAATAAATTTGTGAGTACCTCGATGTCGAAATGTTTGCGACTCGTGTTTACATGGAAAAATAAAATCGTTTAATAATGACTTAAACCTTTGTTCAATTTAGGTATACGAAGGCTGGTAGCCTTAAGGATAACACGGAATGTGCTCCTAATAGCGGATACTACTTTCTTCCATTGTACGACAAAGGGGAATACGTGTTGAAGGTAATGTGGAATGACACAATGATAATTATATTATCGATGCGTTAATGAGCGCAAATATGAGCTGTTTAATTCCTCGAGCTGTGTATATATATTGTAGCTTTAACATATATATTCGAATGTATTAGGTGGATCCACCTAGAGGTTGGAGCTTCGAGCCCACGGAAGTTTTATTGAATGTGGATGGAGTGACCGATGCCTGTAGTCAAGGCCAAGACATCAACTTTACCTTCAAAGGTTTTGGTATCACAGGCAGGGTAAGTTACAGCAGCCTTATCCAAGTATATACATCATAGAAATATTCATTTAACAAAACAATAATATCAATTACATATATCACAAGAGACTAAATCCATTTTAGGTTATCAGTTTAGGGTCAGATTCTGGCCCCAAAGGAGTTACAGTTACGCTATACAATGAAGGCAATGAAAAAGTTCCTGTTGGAACAACAGTCACAGCAGAAGGTGGCACATTTTACTTTACACCCATACAGCCTGGTCGATACATACTCGTCGCTTCACATCCCTCGTGAGTCTTACAATATGCACGACTTAATTACAGCAGCATATACATTCTTTCATCATTTTCAGATGGATGATGGAGAAGGATACCGTCAAAGTAACAGTAAGAGAAGGCAATACAGAACTTCCAGATGGTAGCTTGATAGTTTCTGGATACGACGCTAGCGGTCGCGTTACCAGCGAAGAAGAACCCGTTAACGGTGTAACCTTTGTTCTCTTTGGAGTAAGAATCTTCTCTTTTCTACTTTTTTATGTTCGTACAAATTCGAAACTGTAGAAAGATAATCTCACCGTAATCGCGTTCATTCGCAGAATGGCGTGGCTAAGAATTGCGCGACGACGCCCGTTAGCAAAGACCTTCAATCCAAGAAGGCTCTTTGTCAAGTTGTGTCTGACAAAAGCGGGAAATTCGTATTCCCAAGTTTATCAACCGGAGAATATAAGCTCGTGCCGTACTATGCCGGTGCCCAGACCAAATTCGTTGTTCAACCAGCAGAGCTGTCCTTCAAAGTAAACCATAACAGCGTCGTGTTACGTCAAGGATTCAAAGTAACTGGTTTTACAGTGAGCGGTGTAGTTCGTACCTCGATCGATGGGGAGCCTCTGCAGGGGGCAAAAATTCTACTGTCGCAAAAGGAAGTCGCGAAGACAGATGCCAAAGGGAAATATGTGTTGGATAACATGAAGGCTGGCCAGTATACTCTAAAAGCTGAAAGTGGTACGTAGATCGGAAGGAGTTCTCTATTTTTATATCAACTACAATCGAAAGTGCATTATTAATAATTCAATTTTTTTGCGACACAGATGACGTACTGTTCAACGAAAAAACAGTTAAGATCTCCCCTAGCTCCCCAGAACTTCCAGTGCTCGTGCCATCGGCGTACAAAGTTTGTGGAAAGGTAACCCTATCCGCGAAAGGAACGTTGCATTATCGTAAGGTTTTGGTACAGAATACGGCCGCTACGTTTAACAAAGAAATCGAAACGGACGCGAAGACTGGAGAATTTTGCATCTATCTTGCTCCCGACAGATATCAATTGACCGTAGTTGTGAGCGCGGAAGAAAGAGATAAGGGCTTACAGTAAGTCGATCATTATTTTATGCGCTCTATCTGGCCTCTGTCCTAATCAAACAGTTTTCAGATTTTTCCCGTTGCAACAAACTATCGATGTATCGTCTCGACCAGTGCGCGACGTCAACTTCTTGCAATTGAAGGCAACGTTAACGGGTACGGTCAAATGTTTGCCAGGTACCGATTGCAGTCAGGCATCCGTTACGCTGAAAGTGCTCGATGGAATCACGATAAAGACGATTCAGTCCAAGGGTAAGGTTTCAGCATTTTCTACGCGTACCGTATCTATATTTATCGACGTACTTTTCTAATTCCCGCGATAACAAAAACGCGTCTGAACGAGTGTAGTTTTCTAAAGCATTTTTGTTATCGCGGTAGTACCGCTGCCGATTCGCGCGATGCTATTCTTTTTTGTCTGTGAAGTAATTTTTCGTCACGCAGATGGTCAGTACCAGTTCACGGACGTGTTGCCTGGTCACTACGAAGTGCTGATCGACAACGACGTTTTCTGCTGGAAGAATCCTAGTTACAGAATCTCGATAACATCGGAACGCGCCGAGGTACCAGCTTTTGTACAAACTGGATTCTCCGTTACATTCATCTCTTCTCACGACACGGCGGTGGAGTACTTGGAAGCCAACAATCCAAAAAAGATCGTCTTGACTTTGACCAAAGGAAGTACGAAGCATTGCGTTACCAATCCTGGAGCGTACACCTTTACGCCGAAAAGTTGTCACGTGTACGATTGGTCGTCGCATACTTGGGATACTAACAGCCTTTCTCCCATTTTGTTGCATTCAACTGAACATAGTCATAAAGGGAACATTCAAAGTGCTTCCGCGTTGGATGGAGTCAAAGTGGTAATCGAAAATGGCGGTGAAGTGATCACGTAAGTGAACGAACATATAAACCACTTGTATTACTGCTATTGTATTACTGTTTAACAAATTATTTTTTAACAGTCTGGGCCCGTTGAAACCCGTCCAGCATGAAAATCTGTACAAGTACGACTTCGAGTTCAAAGCAAAGACTGATAATATTTATACGATAACGCCCTTGTCGGACATCCTTCTATTTAGTCCTCCGTCGTTGAAGGTATTGGGAGTCAACGATTGTCAAAATGACATCGCCACGTTTATCGGCGATTTGGGAAAGGTGAGCAAATGTTTGCCATTGATTCGTTGCAGCTTAACAATTTTATTTATTACGTATCGCGCAGATCATTGCTGGCAAGATCAGTCCGCCTTTGGAAGGAGTCACCGTGCAGATATTCGGAAGCGACAAGAATTCTCCCATACACACGTTGGTCACTCAGAAGGATGGAACTTACAATATCGGTCCTCTGGATGGGAAAGTGGACTACAGGTATGCAAAGAAAGACCTAAACTGTTTGCAGACTTGCGTATTTTTAATTTTTGTTTCTTTGTTAAGTGTCGCCGCGGAAAAAGAAGGCTTTGTCATCACAGGACCTGATGCCAACGGAGTCTTCTTAGCTCACAAGCTGGCTGAAATTATCGTGCAGGTCTCCGATCAGGCCGACAATATCTCGCTGCAGGTGCGTTATCGAAATGAAACTGAAGTATAAGTTAGATCACCTACAGGCTCCTTTTATTTGTTCCATAGGGCGTTCTTCTTTCCCTGTCCGGTGGACAAAGTTACCGAAGGAACAGCATAACAGGCGAGGATGGCAGGTTGATCTTCAATTCGCTGTCCCCCGGGGAATATTATCTGCGACCAATGATGAAGGAGTACCGTTTCGATCCTCCGTCGAAAATGATCAAAGTCGTAGAAGGCGCGACCGTTACGGTGAATCTATTCGGAAAGAGGGTCGCGTTCAGCGCGTATGGTTCGGTGACGTCTTTGAATGGAAAACCCGAGGCTGGGTTGCTGGTTGAAGTCCAAGGCCAAGACGACTGTAGCAATCTACAGGAAGAAGCGACCACCGAGGAGAACGGGAATTTTCGAATCAGGGGCCTTCAGCCAACGGTATGCAATGTCTAATTCCTTCCTCTATCGTTTACCTTTTCCCTCGTACATGTTAAAATCATTTTCTTTTTACAGTGTACTTACTTGTTCCGTCTGAAACCAAACGCCGAGGTGAACGCGCATATCCAACGCACGAGCCCCGACTCCATAACAGTGAAGACCGGAAAAGACATCCACGGTCTTCGGTTGGTCGCGTTCCATCCGATCTCTCGCACCGACGTCTCCGTGCACGTCGTATCCGCCCAACCAGAACATTATCGTACCCTCAAGGTGAAACTGTGCAGGGAGGATATGCCCGATTCCCCCATCCATTCCACCAAGCTGGAGGCTCAACAGTCGAACAAGATGGGCACCAACTACAACGCAGGATTTCTCGTCCATCTACCCCCGTTGCAAGCCGACGGGAAGAAGTACTTCGTGCAGTTGGAGTCGTCGTTGTCCCAGTCTATGCACAAATACAAGACCGTGCCGATCTACTTCGAGGCTAACTCGTCCTTCAAGTACGTGAAGCTGACGTTCAACGCCGAACGAAAGGTGGATCAAAGCGACATGAATCAGACTTCGGTGGTCGCATTACCTTTCATAATGTTGGTGGCGTTCGCGTTCCTGAATCGCGAGAAGATGTGGACGTGGTTGAACGCGCTGATCGAGAGGCGGTCGAAACCAACTCCTAGCTCGAGAACCCCGATACAGGCGGTTCCCATCGACCCAAGAGCGGACGACATTATCGTCGAGCAAATAATGAACATTAACAAAAGAAAGACCAAGCCACGCAAGACGTAATCGATATTTTTCGGTTACCATGGTCGCGGCACCTTCGAGAATCACTCGTTTTAAGATGGTTTTGAACTCTAGCTATTTAAACAAAAAAAGAAAGTGGATTTTTCGTTGATTTGCATGTATACTGCAATCAGCTCGTCGAATCGAACCGTGTTTCACCCGAACAAGCAAGTACCCCTCTAAGACTACGAACTCTAGGAAAATGTAAAAGAAAAATCAATTTTGTGGAGACACTCTATGCTAGGTTCACACTGTAAATATCACACAGGATTTAACGTAAGTGTTCGTCGTATGTGATAAACTGGAATGTATGTATTTTCAACGAATACGCCTTCGCGAGTCACCATCGTTTTATTATACGTTATATATGTTTTCAATTCGTTACTGAATTATACGTTGACATGTTTTAAAGGTTTCGTCGTACTCTTCTGTCGTCCACGACGAATCATTCCTTCCGCTCGCTGTATACGGTGCTGCATTTTCAACGCATGTTTTCAGTCCTGGGCGTCGACGATGACTTTCATGGAGCGATAAATACCTGCAGGAACGGAAACAAGAAGAACATCTTTTACTAGAGGAAAAGCAGTTTCCTTGGAAAAATTGAAAATCATCGACCCAACTTACCATGGGATTTTCGTTGTACAAGCACTTCATGAAATTGAAGGCTTTGTCGCAGTTATCTTTTCCAGCTAAAAGTAGAATAAGCGTATCGTGATCTATTTTACAAAATGGAGACTCGCAAAGTTACCACGATGGTACGTACGAGGATCAACGCAGGTGTCGATCATGTCGAAAACCACTTCCTTGTAAACTTCTGGTATTACTTTCTTCAACATATTGTACTTTATCTTACCAGTTTTGTCCATCTGTTCAACAAAAAAACAGGATAGTTATAATAACGACGGCGTGGATGGGTACGAACAACCGACCATGCTGAATTTCTCTAGGCAGCACTTGAAGTAGCACTTCAGGTTGTTGTCGTCATCGGGCATTACACCGTATTCAAAGTCCTCGATGGCCTCTGTAAAATGGAAGGGGTATATATCGTACGTTCAATCAGTCGATAAACTTTACTTACTAAGAGTCGTTTTGGTCTCCGCGATACATTTCTTCCTTATGCCTGATGTCATTTTCCGGAAGTCTTCGGGATCAGCCTAGTTTACCATGAAAAAAAAAATATGTATATATATATATATAGATTGAAAGAACTTGAAGGAAATTAAGTGGGTTATCGGTATTCTATCTCACAGAGGTACTTACCGAACCAACACCAATCGCAAAGGCAAATGTAGACGTTATGACGCATAGAAAAATCAGAACGGATTCCGAAGTCATCATTCCTTCGCCCGAAACTTTGGAAGGTTTACACATAAAAACACCAAACAGACTGTGCTGCTTCCACCGATTGGCGGAATATATACATATACACGAGTGTGATTTTGAAGGCAAATGGGAAATAATAATCGGCTGGCAAGAATGTAACCAGCAGGTAGTGTCGTCTACAAGTAAATTGCATCCGTTTCTCGCATCCTTTAATTGTCGAATGAACGCACATGATCGCCTTTGTTCGACCAGGGCTGCTACAAATATTAGCGACGAAACTTACAATCGACGAGTAATATTAGAGCGTTCCAGAAAATATTGCGTATTCGGAAACCTTGGTTCGTCAACGATAACTATAATATCAATTAAAAGGATACAATGTAAACGCAAGGTGTAATTAACCATCCGTACGCGGATGCTATTATATGAAAGGAAGTTGTTAAACGGCTCACTTACCTGTAATGCAACAGTTGATGCTCTAAACGAAACTTTGTTAATTACGGTATCCCTCCTCGGACATGTTTAAGTTTCTTGGAAACTGTGGTCTAGAAGGTGGAGATATTTGTCTCTTAATTGCAGGTTGAAGATCGTTTATGCAACTTTAAGGATAAGAGTTCGATAACACGTCGATTATACCAGGAGATACGCTTAAATTGCGAAAGTTATTCAGGAAATAGGAGAGGAGCGGTTTTTATTTGGAAAGTTTTATTTAAAACATTTTTCGATATCTTTTGTACTTTATATATAGTTAAAAAAAACATTTCTTTCTGTATTGTTCAAAGGTCAACTAAAGCAGCGGTAGTTGGAGATATTTCAAGGTTGGTCTCTCCCCGATGTCGCTTCTCCTCTTCCCACTTCTCGATCGAAATCGAGGTGCGAGGAACGTAATCGGTGGCTTCGCTGTTTAGGCGCGCGTGAATACGTCGATTAATCAATCAACAAAACGTGTTAGACTACTCGCTCTATTTCTAACGCGATCTCGCGCTCGAACACGACCTCAATTGATAATTGGAGCGCCTCGTCATCGGAAGTTGCGATCAACTCGAAACACGGACAATCAAATCTTCCTATATTTCTCAACCGTCAACGCTTCGTATCGCCCCTTCCTCGTACCCTTTATTCAGATTCGAGCGACGGACTATGGAGTAATGGACGAATTGGCCAAGTACTGGAACAATTTTTGTACGAAGAATTCATCAAAATTTCATTACCTAGAGATAACTAGTTCTTGGAACGTAATCTGTTAACGTACTTCCGAGAAACGCGTGTTACTCTATGGTTAGAGAGGGGGTGTACTGATTAAATTGGCAGTAATTTAAACGTCAAGTGATTCGGACGTTTTATTTTATTGGCGTCTCGTGGGAAGGGCTGTATACATCGAAACAGGTACAGTTCCATTACATGGTAAAGTGAAAAATTACTGGACACAGGTTTCAGGGCGTTCGACGAACCATCTTTGCGTGCGTCGTTTTTTTTTCATCTCGTTTTATTTGTTTCTCCCGTTCTGCCCATTAAAACAAGTAGTACGTCTGAAACGATAAAAGAGATGCTTTGTTAACATTCGTACTCATCCGAATCATTGTATTTCTTTTTTTCAAGGATATTTTTCACTCACCCGCGGGGACAGAGACGCGTAGCATTTGTTGAACACGTACGCGTACTCGCAGTTGTCGCCTTGCGCTGAAGAAACCATCGGTGCGAATTAATCGAGTGACCATGCTCAATTCGATCGATCGCGTGTAATCGACAATGGAAAATCATTACGCGTCGTGCACCGACGGTGTAAACGTAACGAAAAGGAAGAAAATTTCGACGACGCCTGATCGATCGACGAGAACGAAAAGGAGAAATAATAAAAAATGTAAGGTAGATACCGATATATTTACCCAACCCCTTGCATTCGCTGATGGCGGTCTGGACCTCCGCCCTGTACGCTGGTATTCTTTGAAAGAACGTGAGCATGCCGTTCAAACTGAGCTCTCTCTTGTCGTCGACCAGGCCGAATTGTTCCCAGAGGCAGTACATGTAACACTAAACGGAAACGGTAGTTTATCTATATTGGATAGAAACGCAGAAAACGCGAAATGTAAGAATACATTTACCTTCAACTGGTGTGTCTCGGGCCACACACCGTTCCTTACCGCCTCGATGTCCACTGAAACAACATGTTATATTACTATTTCTTTAAATTTCAACGCGACGGACGATTACGGATATTCGTTTATGGTTAAAATTACTAATCATAGCGCGCGAGTACCTGTCGCTACTTCTGTCTGCGTTTGACAAGCGTTCACAACACTCGCCGCGGTCGAGATCATCTTGTCAGAGACGAAACTCGGTCGTGTCTACAAAAACGTATAGTTTTAGTTGAAATCGAATAGATCAGAGGTTAGATTAAATCGAGAATCGATGGAACTTGAACGAACATCGGCCCCTTCGCTATGCAACACGTTAGCTTTCATATCGTACTCGGATTAATCCCGATAGCTCGATCGATGGCGAATTTTCTCTACGCTGGAAGCGAGATTTACTCGAAGGTAACCACGGCTACCGTACAAACAATACACGACCCACGATTTTATTCGTTATCTAATGTTAAATGTAATTTTTCAGAAACGAGACAGCCACGCACTCGGAAGAATGGATAGCATCGTTAAGGGGTTACTACGGTGCGGCGGGCTGAAAAGTATATTTGATTATTCGATACTTTCTCTATCAACGCGCGTAGAGTAATATTCATATATTCGTTATCGAATATTAAATTAAATTGTCATGGTCTCTATAATTTTTCAATATTTCAAAATTCTATCGTATTTTAGATTCTTGGCCTGTTGTAACCCCTGAAGAGGAATACACGATTTGAAAGAAATACGCCTGGCAATGATACGTACCCCGCAATGAACCGTCAGCGGCTGGATCGAGCACAGAGCCAGCAAGGGTACGAGGAACGAGAACCCCATGATTCGCATCCGATTACGTCGGTTCTCGCCAAGTCGAGTGACCAATCGATTTCCGATCGTCGGAACACCACCAGATACGATAACGATTCCTAACCGCGAGTTCTTGCTGCCCGGAAATCCGCGAGAATTTTGCGAGGATCTCTCCGGAGCAACGCGATTCGGTGAAACTCGACACGCCTCGGTTTGGCTCGGGTCGGGGGTGGAACACTCGGCGATGCGACGCAAAGCGCAGCTCGTTTATCAGCGCAGATAACGCGCTTGTAAACTTATAGATACTGATCACGCAGTATCTGCAAGCTCCTGCAAGCGCGAGGGCGCGGCTAAAGATCGACTCGACGAAGAGATCTCTAGATGGAATCTTTATTCGTTCGAATGTCGAACTAGTCGAATGCGATGCGAATATTGAATAGTACTACTCAAACGTATTAATTGTAACGATTCATCGTCGTATCTAAAATCTAGAAAATCTAGAAAGTAAACAAGTCAACGCTCCCTTTGAGCTGCACACATGCACAGGGACGTTAGCATTCCCGGGCATTGTCGAGTTATAAATCTTTCATGTTATTCGCGAAAGTTCCTCTTTATTGATCCAGATATCATTGCTCCATTCATAGTTGCACGTAGCACGTGATACCATCGCGAGTTGTCCGTCATAGGGTGGTCGAATCTTTAAATTCTAGGTCAGGGTGTAGCACGTATAAACGCAGGTTGATTGGCGGATGTTACCAGTTTACGATCTGTCGACCCTATACATGTAATCTCTTCTTTGATGCCGTTACATTTTCCGTTTAGAAATAGCAACAGGACAGGAATTATTCGCCGTTAGATGAAGTACGAATTAGAAAAAACACGAGAGTATTCATGAGTATTAATTTCACACTTCAAACGACATCGTTCGGATTAATTTATTGTCTTATACTGCATTGCCATAGGATTGACTGCTACGCGATAGACAGATAGGCGCGATAGGCGTTTTATTTCATATAATTTGATACAAAAACAATATATCGCAAGTCCCGATTCTCTGTAATGTTTAGTTTAGAAGTTATATTTACAATAATAAATTTCGAGGCATTTGACCATGTTTTTGTTTAATATAATTTATCAGAAAATAATATAAAAAACATTTAGCTTATAAATTATATTCACGAATATGGTATTATCATACTTTAAATGAACACAACTTCTAAACTAAACGTGGTAGAGAATTATGGTTTGTCTGTGGAATATGGTTTGTCTTGGAAATATGGCATTGTCTTTTTTTATACAGAATGTCCACGCTAAAGTGTGACTTTAGAAAGATGATGACTTGATGACTTTGGAAACATATTTCAATAACTATTGATGATACGAAAAAATTGTTTGGATGTAAATTGCCGGAAACAATGGGCTCTATATTGTAGCGTAAACGAAATTATTTTTATATTATTAATTTAAAGATATGTTGGTAAAGTGTCGTTTTTTTTTAAATGGAATCATGCGTTAGTGCTTTTCAAGGAGAATTCATTGACTCTCTATGTATTTACTCGATTTTTATTAGTTTTCAAGATGTAACGCTTCGAAATTTACTGATTTTCAGGGGAAAGGTATCGTTTTGAGTTACAAGTCGTAAAAGCGATCCTATTGTTGCAGTGTTTGACTCTGCCCTTTGAAACCGATAGCAAGAAACATGGAAAGTATTGTCCATCACGGTCTACCTTTGAGGATGCGGCAAACTTACACCGTGATGGACAATACTTTCCATGTTTCTTACCGTTCGGGCCTGCCTTTCCGAGCGTAGACCCTTGTTTATCGGTTTCAAGAGGCAGAGTCAAACACCGCAACAATTGAGTCGCTTTTACGACTCGTCACTCAAAACGATACGTTTCCGCCGAAAATCAGTAAATTTCAAAGCGTCATATCTTGAAAACTAATAAAAATCGAGTAAATACATTAACGGTCAATGAGGGGTCCTGTGCGCCTGGGAAAATATTTGAGCTCCGTGCTCTACATATAACTTAAAAACATTTATTTCTTAACAATTTACTTCTTGAATGTGTAAACATTAAGGGTCAATGAATTCCTCTTGAAAAGCACTATCGCATAATATCCTAAATAATATATAGTTCCATTTAAAAAACGACACTTTACCAACATATCTTTAAATTAATAATATAAACAAAATTAGATTATAAGATTACTAGATAAGGAAAAGGGGATATAAGACAAGGGAAGGGGAGACAAATCTAAAAACCCATAAAGGTATGGCAATAAAATAAACAACAACAAACAAATAATATAAACAAAATTTCGTTTACGACACAATATAGAGACCATTGTATCCTGCAATTTACAATCTAAACAATGTTTTCGTATCATCAATAGTTATTGAAATATGCGTCAGTCACACTTTAGCACACCCTGTATATTAAATAAAAATTCGGTCAAATCCACGAAAATCGTAATAGTGCCAGGAGATTAAAAACATTCAAAATTCGAGTCGATGAACTTCAGCTTATCTACGAAGTTACGAGGGAACCAATTTTGTGGGTCAATATAATTCCGGCGAAGGTGGGCGAACATACCCGAGCTAACCCTGAATAACACGCGTCGAGTACAGTCGTCCGTCAAAATTATTGACCATCGTCGCACTCGCCTCCATCGAAATTGTAGCTAATACGTAAAACATCAGTGCGTCGTTATGAAGGAAACGTATATAAACGGTATCGTTTCCATGAAATCTCTGCAAAGTTGTTTAATATCTGGCCGAGACTCGTCGTTACGCGAAATGTCACTCGTTTGACATAACCTTCTCGCTGTACATACATTTCCCGCTGCTCGGTAGTACAGTCGACTGATTTTCTATTGACGGGACTCCATTGTGAACCTTCTTTGACGAAAGAAACGAGCACGAATTTGTGAAGAACACGTTTAGCTCTGCGTTCATCGAGTTCTTTGGATTCATCTCCGTTCCTTAAAATGAAACGGAGTCGATAGATTCCTCGAGGATGAAGCAATTTCGAGGGACTGTACGGTCGATGACACAGTACAGTCCACCGAATAAAAATTGACGATGCCGGTGCATTATCGGGACGATATTCTGACCGAAAACGTTTCGTGTCTTAGCTGAAGACTTTTACCATTTTACGACAGCTCGGAGAATGTTTCCCAAGGAGGAAAAATCGTTTCGAAAACGATGCTCGAATGGAAATTGAAAGTTCCCGTGACACGGAGCGAGGACAAAAGAATCTCGACGGGACTGTACAGCCGAAGTTGTATTGACTTAAGTGTTTTCTTCGAGCGAGTGCTTTTCGTCGAAAACGAGACATATAAGGTGTATCGACGGTGAAATTACAAGGTTTCGTCCATGCGTTGCAACGTCCACCGTGCGATTTCCATCGAAACGAAAGTTGTCCGAGTAAATTCTTCGAGCGAAATCGTGTTCTGTAAACAACGCAATTGCATTCCGTCGACGCTAAGGTTTCGACCTGTCCGAGCACTTCTGACACGGTGCGATGTCGAAGACGAGAAAGAAACAATATTTTTCGAAAAGCGTTCGCGGCGGGACCTCGATCGTTAGATAAGATGACCAGGCGGATCGTTAAAATTCGGAGATCCCGCGACAAACGGAAAGGACGATTGCACGGGGCTAATTAAAATTTTGAAAAACTTTCGGATAGAGCACTGCCACTGTCACGTGGTCTCTTCTATTCGTACGTCAGTTTTCGCGTAAAATTTAAAATTTTTCACGGGTCTTTCTTGCCGTACATCTTTCTTCCAAAATAATTTTAATAACTAATCGAAATGGGGAAAACGAGAGGAGTGCACGAAACGACCCCGGAATTAAGAAATCGAATGGTGGGAATGTACGAGGCTGGTTTGGGTTTGCGAGAAATCGCGGCAGCCGTCAATTGTTCGGCAAGTATATTTAAAAAATTGTATTATGAATCAATCTGGTTCATAAGCAACCGATAATATTACTACTATGATTTCAACTGTTATACTTATCCTCCCTCTGTTGCTTCCTATTTTTTCAGCAACGTACAGTGAAGAGGTGGTTGAACAGATTCGATAAAGAAGGCACTGTGGAAACAAGAGAACGATGTGGACGTAAAAGAGCCACCACCTCAGAACAAGATGAAGCTATTATACGGCTTGCCACACAGACACCTATAACAGCTGCTAAAGCTGTTCTTCCCGCTTTGGGACTCAACTGCTCTGTAGACACTATAAGAGAAAGACTACATAAAGCAGGAATTCACAATTGGAGTCCCTCCCGGAAATACATGCAAAGAATTCCACTTGGGTTGGTTCTTGGACACTTGAATTTTTTATATTTATTTGCTAGTCCGATTCAATTTTAAATTCTCTAATTTTTGTCTACAGCGACACGGATGGTGTTGCTATTCAACAACCTGTATGGAGGCCCACTGGAACGCAGTTAGGGAAAAAAAAGTCTTCCAAAGATTCTAGTAAAAACGATAAAAATACAGGCACGACTAAGAAAAAGAATCCCTCGTGGAAAATTAGGGCTAAAGATGTATACGTAGGGGATGGTGCTCCGGTAGAAAACGCAAAACAACCAACCGAACAGCAGGAATTTATATTTTCGCAACAAAATGCTCCTCAGCCTCAAGCTACCGAAATGCAGTCGCCATCCCAACCGTTACCTTCGAATCAAACGGAATTTGGCAACGCGTTGAGTTTAGTTCACCAAGATCAGCCCGTTTACCAACACCCTGGTTTGAATATCTCTCAAAATTGGCCGCTGGATTTGGTGCAAGGAAGTCATCATTATCCGCAGGTTTGAGCCCTTTGTTCAAAGTAAAATTTACGCGGACATTCATCCCGTCGTCGGACTCTAGCTTCTCGGAATTTTAGGGCCAACCTAATCTAATATCTTACGAACAACCTTTGTCGCAGCAGCTTCAGGAGTTACGTACGCGTCAAGAGCAACAGCAACATCACGAGCAACAAGTGCGACAAACGATTCCGGATCAAACGCATAGTCTCGATCAGCAACGTCAACTCAAAGTAGAGCACCAAATTCAACATCAGCAGCATCAAGACCATTTACACTTACAATTAGCTAGTCCGCAAACCAATACAAACACGAACTCCGATACCTTTAACTCTTGTAGTTCTCAAGACAGTAACCAGTCTTCTAGCGGTGAACTTAAGCAAACCGAGAATACGGCGAAGCCTGTGAAGATGGAACGATTTTTGCCCGTTAGGTTGCAGGAAGATCCTCACCAGTTTTTGGAACTTCCGGCACAGAACGAGCCGCCGCGTTATTTACGAGTCACTGGCGATGACGATACAGGTTATTGACAAGCTATTACGATTATAAAATCGTCACTTAAACCATTAAAAATCAAATCTTGTTCCCCTTTATTTTAGGATGCAAGAATCAGGATCAGGTGGTCCTGCAACCCGACAGGCTTCATTGTACGTCGAAAGAAGATAGCGAAAGAAACATGTCGCAGAAAAGGAAAAAGAAAGGTGGGAAAGCGAAAGGAACGTTGGAAACTAGCGTCGAAATTCGAAATCGTATGATCGGCATGTCGGAAGCGGGCTTGTCCACGCTGTCTATCGCGCTCGCGATCGATAGATCGGTAAGAAGAAGATCGTCTTGATGGCTTCGTATAATTATATAAGACTATCTTGGTGATAGCCGTATACCGAGTACTTGTTATTAAATAGGAACGTACCGTTAAAAGGTGGTTAGAACGTTGGCATAAAGAAGGCAACGTACAGACGAAGGAAAGAAAGGGTCGTCGTCGAATCACGACTAAGGAACAAGACGAAGCCATAATCGCTATGGCTACCCAGCAGCCTCTGACCGCGGCTAAACACGTTGCGCCAGCTCTGGGCTTAAAATGTAGCGTGGATACGATTAGGGAAAGGCTTCATAAAGCTGGTATTCATAGTTGGAAGCTCGGAAAGAAGCAAGGGTCTGTATAAAAAGACGTTCTTCGTTATACAGATACTTTCGTGTACACCAACAAGGGATCGAACCTTTTGATCGTTTTAGGGAAGGAAACGCTGTACACACAGTGCACCTTTGGCAACCCAGCGGAAATCGACCAAATAAACCAAAAATGCTTGGCGAAAAGAAGAAAAAATCAAACGGTAATAGAAAACGTGACCAAGGGTCGAGGAACACCCCGAAACGGCTATCTTCTAAGAGAAGAAGAACCGAGTCTATATCGGTGAAAAGCGTCTCGCCGTCGGCAAATATGATACCAGAACAGCCCACTGTTTTACCGTTTCATAATCCTGCAACAAGTGCGTCCCCTTAACCTCACCACTGTACCTTAATTTATTCTAGTATCGTGTCTTATCACGCAGAGAAAACTAATCAATAATTTTGAAAACCACTTTTCAGTGGCGAATTATGTTTCAGCTCCTAACATAATGCAACCTGTCCACAATATTACCGCAGCTCTTCCTACGCTTGCTCAACCTCAACCTCCGCCAGGTCCACCACCAGAGCCGCAACCGATACAGCCAATGGGTCCTATGATGCAACAAAGACCTGACTGCAGGTTAGCACCGGCTATCGTGCCACCTGTGTCTGTGTCGGGACAGGAGAATACCGGAGTTGCCTATCCATCGTGTATGGTTGGAAATAATAGTCACACAGGTCACAACATGGAACAACCAGACCCCTTAAACTACGAACCTTATATATGGAGTTTCTAAGCATCAAGGATGATGTATATAGACATCATTGAATCGTAAACTATTCAATTTTGATATTTTTTACCGTGCCGTGTGAGATTCATTTTGATCGTTAAAGCTATTAGCTTTATGTTAGCGCTTTGAACAATAGTGTCACGTACGACACTGATTTGAACGGTGAACCGCATTTACGAAAGTATTTTAATGTTTTTTAAGGATGCTAGAAAAAAAAGAACAAAAGTCTGAAAATAAGTACCGTCAAACAAATATTAACAACCCAGTAACAGATTCTGTTGGAGTTTCGACGTGTACTAATAATTTAATGTACTATCTCGCTAAATATAATTCTCTAGTCGTAAAGCGTGTCTGATAAAGCAGTTTGTTACGTATTAAAAATATTCGAACAAAATATTCGAATGGTAACAAACCGAGAAAAAGAATGACATCTAACTCGATAACGTTTTTTTTACATCATTTTCAACATGTAATGACGAAATTAACATACATAACGTTGTGCAATGAAGTAAATGAAAGATAGTACTGTTTCGTGAGAATATTGCCTTTTATGAAATATTTTTTCATAAATTCAAATTGCCCAAAATGAAGAGACGTGGATGAAATAGTATTTTGAAACGTTTTATTTGATCAATTATGTTGTGATTTCAAAAAGTTATAATTTTAATGAAATTGGTTGAACCAATTTAAATCAACGTGGAGGAACACGTTAATGATTGTGTACATAGATAGATATACATATAAATATATGTAGTAAAAAAAATATATTGATGAGAGTAGAAGAAAATAGTATACAACAATGTTTATTTTGGTACAATGTATTTTGTCTCTGGATCGTCATTCACGATGCGGTAATGTCGATAGTAACGCAATAATCGGAATAAACGCTATAAAAGTGAGAAGTTTTTATCTATGTAGAAATTTCAAATTATTAGAAATTAAATTAGCGGATGCGCTAATTGCATAATTAATATAAATATGAGAACGTGAATGCTCTATGATATCTTTGTCATATTCGTCTCAACGTTTATATACATTTTATTATAAAGCTTTACAATGCTAATGTCTGTACCTAATAATTCATCCTATCACGT
Organism: Hylaeus volcanicus; assembly: GCF_026283585.1. NCBI lineage: Eukaryota > Metazoa > Arthropoda > Insecta > Hymenoptera > Colletidae > Hylaeus > Hylaeus volcanicus. Next base: position 10,429,076 of record NC_071980.1, read on the forward strand.
GAGTTCCCATATGTGCGAAATATTTTTTAGCACTTCATCGGGGTTGTTCTTATAAAACATAAAGAATCCTTGAATTTGCGCTGGACTAACATTTTTCTTTTGTGATATAACATCTTCCGCAAATTGTTTAGCAAGTTCTTCTGCTTTATTGTCACTATTTTTATAGAATCGTAAAAACATCTGCTCCACTTGTTTGTTGCTACACCAACCTGAAATGAGACACGAAGTCGATATAAAATCGTTAATATCCGATATAAATCGAGTTCAAATGTAACATACCTATGTATTCTTTTACATCCACTCTACCTGGCCTAACTAATGCAGGGTCTAATCTTTCCAAGTAATTAGTTGTCATAAATAGAATTCTTGCTTCGGTAGAAGCAACACCGTCCAGACAGTTTAATAAGCCGCTAAACGTTACTCTATTCAAACCGTCGTACGCAGATTTAACTAAAATAAAACGTATCGAAATTGGTAATGCAACTATCGCAAGACAAATTCCATATCCGTTTTAAATTTGCAACACGCGCAGTTACCTTCTCTACTCTCTTCTCTGCTGGCAAATGCTGCATCGATATCTTCCAAAAGTATAATAGTTTGTTGAGGAGCCACAGCTAATAAGTGATTTAATCGATCGTCCGTTAAACCTCGCTCTGACAGATTTAAAACGCATATACCTCGTTCTAATTCGCCAGCTAAGGCGGTAATGAATGACGATTTACCGCAACCCGGTGGACCGTATAATAAATATCCTCGACGGTATGGAATTCCTGTGTAATTAGTTAACGGATTTATTTATCGTGTAACGTTTATTTTAAATGATTTATTTACGTACCACGATCGCCATACCACGACGGATTATTTATAAATTCGCGACAGTCGCTTATTATTCTGTCCGCGACGCCAGTGTCTAAGACAACTGACTCTAGTGGTCTTCTTTTCTTAGGATGTCCAAACTGCCTCCATTCGCTTCCCATTGCAGTATACATTATGGTTTTGCCTTCGTGCTCTTTCAAAGCCATTTGTCTAGCTACAGATCAAGTGTTTATTATAATTATTCATAGCAACAAGCACTATTTACTATTAATTTATTCTACTTAATTTATCTTAAATTAGTACTAGTATATCAAATTTTACCTTCTTCCAAAATATTGAAATATATGCTCCTGTCCCTTCCAAATGCTGTCAGCTGTACTGTCTCGAATGGTATACCCATTTGTATATCAATTGTTTGTTGTTCTCTTGTTCGTTCTACCCTTATCCAATTCCCTTGGTATCTATTAATTTGAACAAACAAATTAAAATTATACAACTTTCACCTTTACCATCGAACCATTGCCCTAGAATAACTTAATAATTATATTTTAATAATTTCACGATTTCATACTTGTTGTAAATTGAAGTATCGGACCATTAAGTACAGTTATTTCTAACCTAAAGAAATGAGTTCCAATACTTGGTATGAAATCATATCTAGTTTTTATGTGACCTGTTTCTTTTTGCTCGAAACTTGTCTCAACAGACAGATGTTGGGTTTTCCTTGCACCCTTATGCGTGATCCATTGCAGGAGCCACTGGTAGCTTTTGTCCCGACAAGGGACTTCCAAAGTAATCATGTAATGTCGCCTATGTTTGAAGAAAGTCATGCATTAAAAGACAAAAGAGACATTTAAAGATAGTGTTGTATAAAATGTAATCTTTATGTGAGCAATACCTGAACAATATCATTCCTGCTTGCATCCCTTTTCTCAACAAAGCTGCTCCAGCTCCTAACCCAAACAGGCCAAAGCCAGCTCCGAAATAAGGATTGTCAGATAATGTTTGCATGTAATCTATTATAGTCATGGTATAAAGATTTGTTTCTCTCAAAATATGACCAGTATCAAATGTATCAAATGAATTGAGTTCTTATCTTGTCTAATACTGTAACCAACTGTAACAAGGATTCAACACCTGTTCCACGCGATATACACGGCACTGTGCTACGTTATATTCTGAATGAGATTAGATATAATACTCGTACTCCATAATAATATAATAATACTCGAGTATTTATTTATTACATGATATTCAAGCAAGTAAGAAAATCGTATAATAGACGATACTGGATAATCTCTTTTTGTGTTTACAGAACGTGCTAGGAAATTTTACGGGACCCTTTCGCAAGCGCGTTGGTAATTCTGAATGAAATTTTGTAAACAATTCGATTCTTTGAAACGTATCATCAACAATAATGAGATCTGTGCAGTTATTCATAGCGATTAAATAATTGGATCAGTTGAGTAAAAAATGAAAGAAAAGGGAAATAAGTGTGATCTGAAACGTATGGGTCTTTATGTGTAATTGTTGTGCTCTATATTTTTTAATGTGTGGTATTTGTCGTGTCTTCCGTGGTCGTGTGGCACCTCTCGTATTTTTATGTTGAATGCGTGGTTTGTGCACTCGCATATGATTTTTGTATAGTTGTGTGGTATTTGTTCAATTTTTGCGGGCAATGTGATTTCTGAGTGGTGCGTGTATACGTGGAATCGTGCACAAGAAATCTATCGATGTATGATCGGACATTAATTTGTCGTAATAATATATACATATGCTTGTACACATATACGTAATTTCTTAGTTAAATAGAGCCGCGAGGAGTTCCACCAGTGCGGTATTTACCGGCACGTGTGCTGCATGGATTGGCTATCATCGTATTTGCCTTCGTTAATATGATTTTTATCGCAAAATTAGAGGTACGTAGGTTTCGAAAACCAAACTTCTTCCACGTAGGATAGAATCATTGAAACTCGTAATCGTGTAATGCTAAGCTCCATTTCTATTCATTTTTATCGATGGTAATATCTTCCGTTTCTCCGATTTTTGATTTGTTTTAAGAGAAACAATAAAAAAAGTCGATATCATTGTGAAAGAAATATGTATTCGTAAGACGCGAGTTTGAAACATGTCTTTATTCAGTCACATATAACCAATTACATTATCAAGAACATAACTTTTGATTAAGTGAAAAGTCTGTTGATACTTCTGAGCATTTGATGCAATCAAAACACAAGGGTGATAGTACTATTAATAACTATTTTTTTATTTTCAGATGTGGTTAACTATACTTTTTCCTTTGTTACTTTTGTGTACAACGCGTCTCGAAGCAGACAAGAGGGTTAATAAGTATGTGACGACCTTAATAGATGCAAAATGGAAGGAAACACCTTTGGCACTCGAGGCAGCAGAGTATCTAAGTGATGAAAATCCCACCTATTTTTGGAAATTTGTAGATACCTTTGCAAATTACACTTTTGGAAATGGTAAGATCAGTTCAACCTGTTAATGTCACCACATAAATATCACAGTTTTATATAATTATAATTTTTTTGATGAACAGAGAAGGATAACTATGATGTCATTGTTGCATTTGCTGAAGAGTATTTATCTCCCATGGAAGTGGCATTACTCAAATTGGGATTGTCTTTACGTATTTATTCAGCTCGAGTAGAAATGTTTACCCAAATGGCAGAAAACAAAAATCTTTCCAACTTTGATTGTTATAATGTAGTCGATGTAGGTGGAAAATATACTTGTTCTGTAGAAGAATTGGAACAGATAATCAGCCAAGTGAGTGATATATAAAATATGTATATGTATATGAGAATCACATAAAATTACACACTCTTTGTTTATTTTACAGGAAACTTGGTCTAATCCTGATACTTACAGTGTAGACCATCGTTATCATATGTCCCATCAATCTGAAAAAGTTATTATATTATATGGTCAAATTGGAACACCAACATTCACAGATTTTCATAATAGATTAAAACATCTCGCTGAAAATCATGGTATCACTTATATTTTGCGACATTATTTGAAGGTATTATAGATATTTAATAGCCAAAACGACATATTCATAACATACAAATGTTTGTGTTTTCTATCATTTGTAGGACAGAGCAGAGAAAAACGTGCGTTTGTCAGGATATGGCGTGGAGTTACAAATGAAGTCTACAGAATATAAAGCAACAGATGATTCAGATATTAAAGATAATACCGGGAAAGATTCCGAAACGTCTAGCGATAATATGGAAGAAATAGATGGAATTAATTTCGTAACTTTAAAGTAAGGTGGTTATATACCTAATATATTGTTTCTTATGCTTATTAAATTTTGTTACAAATATTATCATAATTACTTTTCCAGAAATTTGTATCCCGATAAGCACGAGGAGTTGGATAAATTACAGATTCACTTGCTCGACTCCAGTCACGAAATTGGCGCATTGAAAGTGTGGCAGTTTCAAGAGTTAAGTCATCAGGCAGCCGAGAGAATTATGAATTCTCCTACGAATGAGGCTATAAATGTTTTGACCGATATTTCTCAAAACTTTCCGATGCAAGTAAATACGCCTTTGTAGTATTAATATCCATATAACATTCGTATTATATCGTATTTATTTTAGTAAATTTTTTTTGAACTTTTTAGGCAAAATCTTTAATTAGAACAAAAGTAAATACCGAAATGAAGAAGGAAATGAAACTCAATCAAGCAATATTTTCCGCTAGTTTGAATATACAACCCACGGATACTGCACTCTTTATTAACGGGTTGTTTTTCGATTTGGAGGCTGTGGATGTACTCGGTCTTCTCGAATCGCTGAGAAGCGAATTGAGAGTAATGGAGTCTCTCCGTAAAATCGGTACGATGATAGACGCTAGTTTGAATGTGTTAAAAATCGGAGATAATTGTAACATTGAACGTTTTATTCATAGGTTTTAGTAATACAAAGATGAGCAAATTACTGGCGCTAGATTTATCCACTAATATGGATAAGCAAGAGTTCGCGATAGATATAAGAGATTCGGCTGTAATTTGGGTGAACGATATTGAACGGGATTCAACTTATTCTAGGTGGCCGTCGTCGTTAACAGAATTGTTAAGGCCAACCTTTCCTGGAATGCTTAGAAATATTCGAAGAAATTTGTACAACTTGGTTTGTAAACGTCCATATACATGTCTATAAGTAATTGTGTAACCATGTATTCGTCTTAAAGTTTCTTCTTTCGACAGGTATTGCTCATCGATCCACTAAGTGCAGATTCCAACCCTGTAATCACTCTAGCACAATCTCTGTATTTACATGCAGCACCATTGCGCGTTGGTTTTGTTTTCGTAACGAATTACGACACCTCCATAACTGGTCTAACGGATGCCAGTGTCGCGGTGAATAATGCGTATCATTATTTCGCGGAGACCAAAGGATCGGATCACGCCTTACAGTTTTTAATAGACGTAAGAGCCTCGTAGAATTCGATGCTTACTATTTATTGTAAGTGCATCGACTAGTAAAAAATAACAATACGTGTTATCTTGTTTTTAGTTAGGAAATTACATCGGACCGGATGGTCCCGACGTAAACGACGTGAAGAAAGCTATAAGGGCGCAAGATTCTTCGGCTAATATCAATTACATTCTTGGCGAGGAGTCCGAATACGACATAGGACGTCATTTAGCTAGCGATTTCGTGAAGCGATCCGGGTTTAAGAAATTCCCTCAAGCTTTGATGAATGGCATTCCTTTGTCCTCCGACCAATTGAACGCTAATTCCTTCGAGGAAGCAGTTCTATCTCCCATCATGTCGCAAACTCCTGCGCTACAGAAGGCGGTGTACCGCGGCGAGATAATGGAGGGAGACGATGTGGTCGACTACATTATGAATCAACCCAACGTTATGCCACGGTATGAGCTTTTTATTAACGGAACGCATGTAATGTTTAATTTCATGTAATTTCCAACTTTATATCGTAGTTTAAACGAGCGAATATTGAAAGCGGAGAAGCACACGTGGTTGAATCTGATCGGTACTGTACCCAACGACGAAGATTATACAAAATGGAGTCCTCAAGATTTATCAACGTGGTTAATGAATAGACTGCGTTACGTGTTTGTACCTCGGCGTACGAGTGTTCACCATTTATACTCTTTTTGGGTGGTGACAAATTTAAATGATCCAGCGGGCAGACAATTGCTACGCGAGGCCCTTGAGTACATAGTAAGTAAACTGCGCGATAATGGAGCGAGTGTTCTATTAAAATTGAGAGGAAAATACTCCGAAAATGCATGTGAATTGTATTTTAGGAATCGAATGCCGATGTCAGAGTTACGGTGATTATTAATTCGCCGACTGATGAAAATGTCGACGGCACGAGCGACATCAATAAGATAGTGTTGGCTGCCTTGAACGGTTTGCCTATAGACAAAGTTATGCGTTTCATTCGTAAGGTGATCCAGGAAGATGTTGCTCGTCTTATCGCCGACGGTAAATTTGATATAGAAGTAAGTAGTAAGTTCTGCCTTCGAAAAGTGCCAAACGAAAATAACGAACGTTTCGAATAATAAATGATTAAAAATCTAGGAAGAAGGCGTGCGAGAAAACTTGAAAAAACAAGACGACGAATTGTCGTTTCATCGGGTGTATGTTAAAACAGTGTTGAACTTGGAAAAAGGAGCTAGAGCGATTGTATGCAACGGAAGGTTAATTGGTCCCCTAGAAAACAACGAAGAATTCACGAGCGAAGATTTTTCGTTATTAGAAAGGTTTAGCCAAAACAGTTACGGCGATAAATTGTTCAACAAATTAATAAAAGGACAACTATTCGAGGACGATGAATATGGTATGAAAATTTATTTTACGCAAATAATGCTCGTGTGATTATACCGTTGTCATAATTATTTTTCATTGTACACAGAGAAAAACGAGATCACAGATGATATGATCATGAAGATCACGTCCCTACTGGTATCGCATCCTCAAACGCGAAGTCGATTCGACGTTCCTTTCCATGGCGACGATTACAGTGCCGTGAAGATCCCAGCTGCAAATCCCGACGAAGTCGTATTCAATTTGATCGCCATTGTAGATCCTGTGTCTCGCGGCGCCCAAAGATTGGGTCCTATTTTGAGGACGTTACAGCAGTCGCTCAACTGCAACGTTAAAGTATTTCTAAACTGTGTAGAGAAGAACAGCGACATGGCTCTGAAAAGGTACACATACTTTAATGTTACAGTTACAAATTCGATGTTTGTAATGTAATTCAATGTCCTACTAATTCGTTGTATTTCCATTATTCTAGCTTTTATCGGTTCGTCTTCGAACCTCAATTACAATTCACTGCCGACGGCTATGTTAACGGTGCCATGGCAAAATTCACGAAGCTGCCGACTTCGTCCCTCTTGACGCAGTACATTCATGCCCCAGAAAATTGGTTGGTAGAAGTAGTTAGAAGCGTTTACGACTTAGATAATATTAAATTGGACAATGTTGCGATGGGAGTGCATAGGTAAATAACTAACTTAAAGACAGCGTATCTACAATTTATACGTATTCGTGCGTTTATATGTGTATCATTTGTTCTTGCAGCGAATTCGAATTGGAACATTTGCTACTCGAAGGTCATTGTTTCGAAGCAATGATCGGAAGTCCTCCTCGAGGGCTGCAATTTACTTTAGGAACTGAGAGGCAGCCGTTGATGGTGGACACTATAGTGATGGCAAACTTGGGATATTTTCAACTAAAAGCCAACCCTGGCGAATGGGTGTTACGTCTCAGGCAAGGACGTTCGGCGGAAATATATGATTTCAATACCGTCGGTGGGCAAGACGTTATACAAAATGGAAACGACGTTAAAGTTCTCATAAGTTCACTGAGGAATCACGTGTTAAAAGTAAAAGTCTCCAAAAAGCCTGACAAGGTTGGAATGGACCTTCTATCAGAGGATGACGAGAAGAGCTCGGGCTTGTGGAACTCCATTTCGAGGTATGCTGTATTTCTCTCTACTCTTCAACCAATTGTGTACACTTTACGGCGATTCATAGTTTCGAGTTTCTCGGCGTTAAGTGAAAGTATGCTTTTAGTGCGTTATGCAGTTATCTCTGAACTTTAATTTTTATTTATTCTCTCTCTTCTGTTTTTAGCTTTTCCAAATTTTGGTAAGCTATTCACTACATAAATAACCGTCGCGTTAGTGTATTAATACACTCGTGAAATTTGATTGTATTTAAAAGACAACGATCTCAAATTCTATTCGCGAGACACTAATCTATTCTTTCGTAACAAATTAGGACATTTACGACAACGGAGGACAACGACGATCAGGATGAGAAACTGAACATCTTTTCCCTGGCCTCTGGTCATTTGTACGAAAGATTCCTGAAGATTATGATGCTGAGCGTTATTAAACATACGAAGAGTCCCGTCAAATTCTGGTTTTTGAAGAATTACCTTTCGCCAACGTTAAAAGTAAGGAGTAATAATATACATACTCCGTTGGAAAATATTCTGTAATTATGTGATAGATGATTAAAACGTAACGTCTTTATTAGGACTTTTTGCCGCACATGGCAAAGGAGTATGGTTTCGAGTACGAACTCGTGCAGTACAAGTGGCCTCGTTGGCTCCATCAACAAACCGAGAAGCAGAGAACGATATGGGGTTATAAAATACTATTTCTGGATGTGCTTTTCCCTCTGAACGTTAAGAAGATTATATTCGTCGACGCCGATCAGGTACGAGAAACTCAAACATTGCTTAAACAGGCAGTAGAGATAGATTTTGAGAAATATTGTTTGTAGGTGGTGAGAGCGGATTTGAAAGAACTGGTAACGATGGATCTTGGCGGCGCTCCGTACGCGTACACACCGTTCTGCGATAGCAGGAAGGAAATGGACGGATTCAGGTTTTGGAAGCAAGGCTATTGGCGAAATCATTTGCAGGGCCGCGCTTATCATATCAGCGCGTTGTACGTAGTGGACTTGAAACGATTCCGACGCATCGCTGCTGGAGATAGACTGAGAGGGCAGTATCAAGCGTTGAGTCAAGATCCAAACAGCTTGTCCAATCTCGATCAAGTCCGTACCATATTTAGCAAAATTATCATAGAATGTGTCGATTACTAAAAGAACGATGTATCGTTTTAGGATCTGCCCAATAACATGATTCATCAAGTAGCTATTAAAACGCTACCGCAGGAGTGGCTGTGGTGCGAAACTTGGTGCGACAATAATTCCAAGAAGTACGCCAAAACCATAGATTTGGTAAATAGGAATTGTGATAGAATTAGAAGTGATTTCTTAAGATATTCGATGCGTAATCTGTATTTTCAAAATGGCAGTGTAACAATCCAATGACCAAGGAAGCTAAACTACAAGCAGCGGTGCGTATATTGCCGGAGTGGGTGGGGTACGACGAAGAAATAAAGGCTTTGCAGCAGAAAGTGGAAAACGAAAATAGACAAACGGAGAAGGAAGAGCACGGTATATTAGTAGACGATGCTGATGTCGTGACAGTATTTGCTTCATTACACAACAATTGTACTTAATGTAATTTGTTTTTATTTCTGTGCGTTTCAGAGACGTTTAAAGAGGAGAGTACCACAGAATCCGAGAAGCATGAAGAGCTCTAAACGAGGTCGATGCAAAGCGTAAAAAGGTATTGCAAACAGTTCAGGTAACTGAAAATGTTTAGAAAAATTAAATCAATTTTCGAAGTTGCTCGTCAACGACGTTGCAACGTTGTTATCTCGCGAGGTGCACCCGAATAAAAACGCGCGTTTTCAAAATTTCGTTATCTATTTATAATCGCCGTGCAATTGGTTCTTTCCTTTTTTTTTTCAAAGTTTTAAACGTTCACTTGCCGAAAAATAATAAAATATTGACCAATAACCGAAGAGGTCGGTGAGCATTTTTCTACGGGACGATAGTACGAAACGGAAAGATAAACGTCGCCGAAGGATCGAATTTTACTCGAATAGACGATAAACGCAACTTTACCTGTAATATTGCAAACGATTCGGTCATTGAACACATTAACCGATAATCGCAGTATTATAGTTGATCGTGGACACGAAACAATGTCTGTAATGTGAACGCGATTGTGATTTTGTATCGTCTACTTAATACTTATAAGAAATAAACTAGTAACGTTTGTAACTATTTTTTATAAATACCATTCCTTTGTCTTGTTTTCGTGGACAAAAGTAATTCAATTTAAACAAAAAAAAATGTACAAGCGTCGATGACAGTAATTCGCATATTTTCTTTATTTATGTAACGTATTATTGCATCATTACGTAAAAATAAGTGTAAGACAAATATGTTAAATTACGCTGATACATGCGCGGTATCACATGCATTAGTAGATATATAAAGAAGACTTAACTTCTGTTTTGCTTTTTATCACAGGAATGTGGACACGTCTGAAAAAAAATCAACGTCTACCTAGAGAGACATCGAGTACGTTTACAAGTTTACATAGCTTTTGAATCCGGTTTAGTAAACCTGTACGGGTGTCATGCGATGCGTCCCATAAACTCCATTTTACTCCGGTGTTCTAACCATCATTTTAGTAACTCTAAACCTGTTAGGAAAGATGTTTGGAGTTACTAAACCGATTTAAAAATACGCGTTTGCAGTTTGCTGTTATTCTCGTGGTCGGCTGAGTGTTAACTTTTTATTATTTATACAGTTAGTGATTCCAAAGCACGTCACTCGACATATAGGGAGGAAGAAGTAGTGTCGAAAAGAGAACGAGATTAGATATATTTCTGTGGCTGCATTAGCAGTCAAAAGTAATTGTTTATCGATGCGAGTTCATTGATCTTGGTAAAGAATTTATTTCAGTAAGATTAGTGATTTTCTAGAGGATCGCTACAAAAGATGAGGTCGGGGTGGTTTGGGTTTCAACCCCCCAGGCCCCCCCCCCCCCCCCCCGCCGCCATAATTGTGCCCTACTAAAACCGGACTCACTAAACCGGATTTAGGAGCTGTGTAAACGTACTCATCGATACAGAGGTTGGAGATACGTCAGCAACAACGTTCCTAGCATTTTTCCTGAGAGAAAACAAAATTTTGTACTCGCGGTCGATCGATGTCCGATTATTTCCGTTCTCCTTGATACCTCTATATACGCGCGTCGTTTGTTTCGTTGAAAATTCGCGAACCAACGACAATTCCGAAGGAACGGACTTTAGTTTGCCACTAATGACATCTTCCGCCAATAGAAAAATGCAGACGTCGCGCCGTGATTCGTCGTGCGAGCGGGCCAACCTTTCCACGCTCGACGTTTGTTTTCTTACTCGCGCTAGTATTATTCGTACAAACCGAGAGACAATTGTATTTTTCGTACATCATTCAAACAAGGATCACCATCACCGTCGCAAGAATGGACGAGGCTAATCGACGCAATAATCTATCGTATGTAATACATCAGATTCTTTTTTTTTTTTTTCGTATCTAGGATGAGATATATTTCCGTGTTGTCGCATGGTTGTACATCGTGCTCTGTTTGTAACGAAAACACGAGGCGCCTCGATCAAAACCGTCGGTGTCTCGATTCGCGTGAATCTTTCGATTTTGTGCTCTCGTGGAAACGGAGAGAATATCGTCGCGAAATCTCTACATGGATTTAACCGATAAATCGGTTACGAACAGGAGATATCCTTCGCGTGTTTACGCGATAGGATAAACGGCTTCGTTCTCTCCGTGGCTCTGGTAAGCATCATTGAAATCATTTTTCTCGAGTTCCTATACATTCGTGGGTAAAATTCCTCTTAAAGAAAGATTCCTAAGAAAATAGTCGAAGATGCACGTAGAGATACACGATTAAATATATAACGGATAAAATACAATTGAGCATTCGATTGACAGAAATGAAAACGTTTTACAATGGACAATTTAAATGTTCGATCTTATAGGTTTCAGGAATAGTTCCTTATCTAATATTCCAATAAAACTTTACCCGTATACATAGTTCGACGTGTGATCTAGGATAAAAAACATCGCTTATCTCGACGCGCGATCGAGGTTGCAGTCGCGCGCGTTTTCGTTTCGGGATTTGGGTAGATAATTCCATTAAATTGAAGGAGATTATAATCGAAAGAGATAATATAATACATCACGACCACTATAAACGTTTTATTCTCAAAGTCACTGAGAAAGATGTTTCTCTCTATTTTGTACGTATATTAAATTACGAGTTTTTGAATAATTGCTAATACAAGTTCTAAAACATAAAAGTATTTAATTTTACAGTTCATTAAGAAGACGAGTGTTAAGAATCGCCTACACGTATTTCATTTAACTGTATAAGTGATATTAATGCCAAATGAAAGTAACTATTATTCCCGAGTAATTGTTTGAACAATATTATCTCTATTCGTTACCTATTGTCCGGATGTATCGCCTCATTCTATTTATAACGTAGATCGGCAGGCACGACGTAACGGTCACAACGAGGAATCAAAATAATCATTGAAAAGCAATATACATATACATTTTTTTTCTCCTGGCTCCTTTCCGATCACTGCCGCGATCTAGGTCGAACGATCTTACTAGTCTCGATGAGACCGCGAAACAATTTGACGCGTTTACCACGGTGGCCAAGATTTCTCATTTTTCTAACGTCACAATTATTCAAAAGCATAAACGATCTTTGTTGTACTTGAAAGATGGTGAGATTGGTGTACATAACCTAATTTTTCAATGGCTATGTCGGATCGCGGTTACAGCACGCGGAAATCGTGTCTCGTAGATCGTGGACTGATGTACGATCGGAAAAGGTTAATGGCAATGATCCATAGTTTAATTACATTCGTTATGTTTTAATTAACGGTTGGATGGTACAGCGCCACCGGGTGGAAAAACGATTACAACGCAAGTGTCGCATCTGCGCAAGATAGATGCGCTGGTTGCGATCGTCTCTATGCATGTGCTTGTTCACACGTGCGATACTTGGATCGTTTCTGAACTATAGTTATAGTTCAGCGATTCCTCCACTCGGTGGCGCTAACTATCCGCGGGACTGCGAAGGTGTAGCAGTGACGTAATTAGAGGTGTGCGGCACCTGAAACCGATGTATGCTTTAAATTAATCTATATTATCGCGTGGTTCGGAAAATGTTAATTTACAAGCTTTCAACCACTTATCAATGCTATATAGTTGCTATATATTAGCGCTGTATAGTAAGCGCTCAATTCTTGAAACTCATTTGGCTTTGTCAAGAGAACTAATTCCATCACGAGGAGTTTGAGGGTTAAGCTCGTGCCCTTAATCGAATCTTCATCATTTTTTCAGTCACTTATTCTAAGATTGCCAAAACAAAGCAATGTTTCGCACTGGACGAATGATAGTATATCGCAGAGATGAACAAAACCCTAGGCTTCGAATAAATCTGAAATTTGCCAATGTGTTTGTCTCGTTTCTTTCTCTGGAAAGTGTTCAAAAGAGGAAACGAGACAAACATATCGGCAAACTTCAGATTTATTCGAAACCTAGGGTTTTGCTTACATTGAGCTCTATCCTAACTGGAGTGTGAACTGTGAGAGAGAAGTCGGTCCGAGAGAGATGCAAGATGAGTGGTTCCGGTGGTACTATCCTATAGCAAATTTATGTGTGGAGGGAGAACAGACTCCTCTTTGTTTGAATTTCACGGCACTAGGAATTATTTACAGATTAATTATGTACAGATTTGAACTTTATTTCCTTTTTATTTATATATAAAACGATAGAAACATTAATAATAATGACATAATAGTGAAATAGTATACATAATTTACATATCATAATTTAGATCATACAAATATATACAATTTGGTATAGAGCTAAATTTTATTATTTGTCACAATTCAATTTATATTGTATTTATCCAATTTTATGCGGAAAAGAATCTGAAGGTAACTCACTCGACAATGCTCAGCGATGCTCGGGTAGGTTATGTTACGGCGTACGTTTGTTCCCCCTCTACAAATAAATTTGCTATAGGATAATACCGGAACCACCCATTTTGCATTTCTCTCGGATCTCCGTCGCCTCTATTTCTTCCTACAGGAGTTCACACTCCAGTTAGGATAGAGCTCAATGTTTGCCCATCACATATATTATATCGAAACTAAATTTCGGGTATAGTTTTGCTTATCTCTGGTCCTATCCCGAACTACAAAGACGCCGAATCGGATCTTATGGGTCGACCTTATCGCGATAGATTTTCCTTACGAAGCGTTTCGATGCTTCGACAAAGTATCTAGGTGACGCATCGGTGGCGATCGTGGCCGACGACCATCAATTGGTATCGATCGAATTGCGTCAATCGATTTGACGTTGGCTCGAGGTTGGATGGAAGCGCGGGAAATGCAGAACGGACGTGAATATGTTCGTATGGAACTCGGGGAATATCAGGAAACGACGAAAACAGGAAAGCAATGATAAGGCGAGGCGACAGGGTAGATAAACAGTGACATAGTATATTTTCATGGGGCCCAACCGAAATGGGAATTCAAGGGTATCGAGGAAAACTCGAATCGAAACGCTTTCGATAGTAAAAAAAAATGTGCAAGAAGCCAATAATAAATTGTGCATACTAATTTTTGCCATCAGTGCCTGTAGATATTGCTTCAAAAATTCGAAATGCTCACACATCGATATCAATATACAGGGTGTCAATGAACAAACTTGGTGAGCATATTTTACAAGTGGAAATAAGAAAAAAATGTTATTTGAAATTCGTTCAGAAACGCTTTATTAGAAATTACGTGTTATCGTATATCGCGGACAAGGATAACACAGTAGCGGGTTTCGAAATATCGATTATGGGACTCCGCTCGATAGGGGGTGCCCTAGGCAGATGTCTCATCTGGCTATGGGATGATACGTCACTGCAGATAGGAAGTTCGAATGGCAAAAACAGATAGAGGAAGCGCAGCGGGGTGGGGGAAACGCATCACTTCGGCTGGAAAGACGTGCAGGGAGAAGGGTGAGGAATCGAGAGAGCGGCCGCTCGAGGGAGCCGAGAGGAAGCGGGACGTAGCAAGAGAAACTTATTGAGAGTTAAGCTATCTGGTAAAACAAACGGGCCAGGCTGGACATCGTCGGATTTTCTACTAAAAAACGGAATGAAGTGGCGGGCGGGTTTTGTTGTTTATGTAACTCGTGTCGCGAGCACAGTCCGTCAGCGTCCGTTCGTCGCCGATCGAGCAAGGACCTGACGGGTCTCGATCGTTCTCGATATTCACGCGATCGACGAACACGTTTCTTCGCTCTAACCGTCGCGTCTGACTCTTCCCCCTCTTCCACTCGTCGGCTCCGCGACTTTTCTTTTCCATATTTCTCGATCGATCGCGGGTGAATTGATCGTGGTCGCGGCGAAACATCAACGATCGGCCGCCGTACGGTACCCAACGCCCGGAGGATCATGGACGACGAGAAGATCAAGCTGTAAGTTCGATTATCCTTCGGTTCGATCCGATCCGATCTGATTCGATCGGACCCAACTCTTCTCCCCCACCCTTCTGTCCCACCAGAGTAACGAACGCACTCCATCGTGGGCGCGTAGCGTCCTTCCGTGATTCTCTTCTTCATAGTCTACGGTCCCATTCACGCGTGAAAAGAAAACTAAGAAATTCCACGGTGCTTCATTCGGTTGGACGAATCGGTACGACGTAAACTGCGATTTCGTTTTGGGATGGTTGAATTGCGATCCTCGTTACGTTCCACGTACTTGAGCACGGTATAGCGATTTATTCGCGACATTTGTTCGATCGAATAGATTTATCGATCGGTTTTTCCTTGTTCTCTGTAACGTCCAATTGCATGATGCAATTGAGATTGTAATCTTCGGTTCGATCAGGGCGTGAGTATTTCTTATGAACAAGAAATTACTAAATCGTGACTAGATAAGTACTTTGCCCGATTGTAACATCCGAATTCTACTGAAATTCGTTACCCGTGAATCAGCCATACTTTATCTCCTTCCTTCCACCCCTTTCACATGTCCTCTTCGAAAACACGTGTCCGTTAATAACTTCGATCTGCTTAATAACCGCGATATTAATAAATCATTAAAGCATACTAAAAAATAAAAAAAACATTTGGGAACAGAGTGCTCTTAGGTCATCTGTTACGTTCAGTAAAACAATATAGAAGTTACTACATAACAATTTAGAGATATCGACAGAAAGCCTACCAGGTAGATAAATCTCTTGAGAAATCGGTGTCGTTCACTTCCAAAAACATAGTGCCCACGAAAAAGGTTTAAAGTTTTACACGCAGTCAACGACCGTTCGAAGGCTGGGCTCCTTAAACTTTCATGAGCGATCGTGAAACGTTTACCTTAATAATTCATTTTCACTTTTAATTCATCTAAGAAAAGAAACTAACAGACTTCGACTGTGTATATTTCTACAGGGTGTCCGAAAAATGTCGGAGGTCCTTGAAAGCAGTGATGGGCAAAACCGTAGGCTTCGAATAAATCTGAAGTTTGCCGACATGTTTGTCTCATTTCCTCCTTTGAACATTTTCCAAAGAAGGAAACGAGACAAACATGTCTACAAACTTCAGATTTATTCGAAGCCTACGGTTTTGCCCATCACTGCTTGAAAGGGGTGGTTCGGGGGATGATTTGAAACAACTTTTTCCTTAGCGAAAATGTTGTCCGAGGCTTCGTTGAGGAGATATTAACAGAAAACCTCGACCAATCAGAGCGCGCGTATACCGGTGGAGCGGTCGCGGTAGCGAAGGCTACGCACTGAGCGGCTACGTCATATCCTTCGATACACGTCGAGTCACTTGTTTCGCGTACGAGCGCAGCCGCTTAGCTCGTAGCCTTCGCTACCGCGGCCGCTCCAACGGTAT
>NC_071980.1:10446144-10452587 GCF_026283585.1 Hylaeus volcanicus
CTTCGTTGAGGAGATATTAACAGAAAACCTCGACCAATCAGAGCGCGCGTATACCGGTGGAGCGGTCGCGGTAGCGAAGGCTACGCACTGAGCGGCTACGTCATATCCTTCGATACACGTCGAGTCACTTGTTTCGCGTACGAGCGCAGCCGCTTAGCTCGTAGCCTTCGCTACCGCGGCCGCTCCAACGGTATACGCGCGCTCTGATTGGTCGGGGTTTTCTGTTAATATCTCCTCAACGAAGTTTCGGACAACATTTTCGTTAAGGAAAAAGTTGTTCCAAATCACCCTCCGAACCAGCCCTTTCAAGGACCTCCAACATTTTTCAGACACCCTGTATAATATCAACATTACGATCTCGACACTTTATCTACGATATATCTGCTAGCGTCATTTTTATTATTTATTGCTTCAATTTGCTTTAGAAAGCGTTAAGATAGTACCGCAATAGTTGCTTCCTCGTATCAATAGCTCGATATCAACATCGCTGAATCGAAACGTTTATAAAGTATTCTATCTATTAATCTACAGGGTGTCCCAAAAATGTTGTAATATATTGAAAGAGGTAGTTCGGGAGGTGATTTGAAACAACTTTTTCTTTAGTGAATATGTTGTCCGAGGCTTCGTTGTGGAGATATTAACGGAAAACACTGACCAATCAGAGCGCGAGTATGCCGGTGGAGCGAAGGCTACGCGCTAAGCGGCCGCGCTCATACGCCACCGCGGCCGCTCCGCTGGCATACTCGCGCTCTGATTGGTCAGTGTTTTCCGTTAATATCTCCTCAACGAAGCCTCGGATAACATTTTTGCTAAGGAAAAAGTTGTTTCAAATCACCTCCTGAACCACCTTTTGGGACACCCTGTATAGAAACAATGGGATCGAATTAAAAATTCGAATTTTCCTGCCCCCGAATTTTTTCCTCGGGCCCCGCGAGCGCAGGACGCGTCACTGATCGTAAGAGATCGTAAGAGATCTCGACCAAGCGCGAAACGTGGATCGAATTACGATCGTTGATATTCATCCTCGCGGTCAACGGTGTTTAACCAATGATTATCTGCTATCACCTGCGTTTACGCGCGATCGAATTCCTTTGTGTCGGGCCGTAATCGAACAATACTTGTCACGTAAACCTGAACACGTTAAGAACTTCATAATAAGGCCGAGAACAATCCAGTAATTTAATACTCGAAATATCGAAGAGTACTAGAGCTCGGAACACAATATACATATACGATTCATATTTACTCCGATATTCGTGCATACGCCCGCTACAGCGCGATAGGACTCGTAATTATGAAAACAATTATACAAAATGATAAATATGATTAATCAAAAATATTTTCACACGTTGACCGTATCGCGCATTTCTAGGTGACCTTACTACTTATCCAATTATGGGTCAGTTTATTGAGAATTTATACGAGTATGATTATATCGCTTTTTCTTCTCTTTTTAAACATTTTCCAAAGTCCTACAGACGCGTATACCGCGACCTTAATGCTGACTTTGCCGATGACGTCGGCGCAAGAACTCGTGAAAATGAAAACATAAATAATCGCGGCACGGTAAAGTCCCTGGTTTTGGTATCGTTCGATTTCGCGCGCATTATCGTCGTCGTGTGATCGAATCGATTTCTTCGTGACGGTAAGAAAGCGTCACCAAGCGGATTACGATCTCTGCCCGGGCACGCATTTGCACACGGCATGAATCGAGCGATACCCCTTGTTGTTGGATATCAGAGCAGCGCAAAGAACGGATAACAATTGATAAAATACGTAATGTCACGTAAATGCGTGTGCGCGGGGCTTCCGCGTGCGACCGCGACGTCGTTCTGTGTGACTTATCTCGCTAATGACCTGTCCGATCGTCTGAAATCTCAACATTTTGCAGGTGTGTCAAGACGAACGGTTTATCTTTACCCTGTTTTTCGTACCCAGTTCCGTATTTACTAAATACATCGCTTTATGTTTATTAAACATCTCGATCTGTTCACTGCAACGAAGAAATACACTCGAAGACTTCGAGTCAATGTGCAGGGCCGTGTCGAACCAGGGGCGAGGGGAGACGTGTGCCCTTGGGTGCCACGTTTGTGGGCTGTGGGCACGCTTAACCTCTTCCTGAATTAATTTTTTTATGATTAAAAGCAAGAGTCACGTTTCCATGCTTCGAGTTATTTGGGATTAGTCGCGTTGTCTTACAAAAATGCTTTCAATTTTCTATGGTAGATGTCGGTAATCGCCGCAAGAAGGCTCGAACAGTTATCAATCGAAGGTATACGATATTTATCATTCGAAAAAAGTAGTACTCGTTGCTCTTACTCCCTCCAAAGAGAACCAGCTACTCCGCTGGGCACGTATAGTTTAATCGAGTGGGTAAATACATGTGCACGCATACTTATCTACAGGAGAAAATCGCTCGAGATCGTTCCTCAATTCGACAAAGTCGTCAGAGTGGCACGCCACTCTTCCTTATTGGCTCCGAATGAGAAATTGGGGGCGGCGCTTGATTCGACCAAACAATTTAGCCGACAAAAAGTCGTTAGTTTCTTTTGAATACTGAATCGCAGCGATGGAAAATCGCGGTGTCGATCTTCTGCCGTACGATAATTCGGGGTGCGTTTATTCTCTCGATTATGATCGGTGATGGGTGTTTTTATTTTTTAATCAAGTATCAGTGACAAACAAAAAAAAGAAACACAAAATTATTGAATCGAAGTTATCCAGAATATTATTTTGTTTACCAAAGATATCGACTTGAATGTCTATTTTAAATATCCAATTTATATAACTCGAACTGTATGAATCTTTCTTACCACTTCGATGTATACAGTCAGTGTAATAAGTATTCGTTCAGGTTTACGAATACTTCTTACTCTGGCTGTACTTACACATTAATTTACGATTTTAATTTACAGAAATAATTACAGTAGCTTATACTTTTCCTCGTAACTTACCAAAGTATCCTTTAATTCTTGAACGCGATCGAATAACCTAAAATAAAATAGTTCGGAAACGAATGTAAATGCTTTTCGTTGGCCCGTAGATTCGAGGACAAAGCAGTGTACGGGTACGGAACGAGCATTCCGCCCAATAACAATGAAGTGGAGGACAACGAGGTATCGTCGCCGAGGAAGGTGATCTTCTGCGTTCACGGGAAGCTTTCAGGATGCTGCACGGTGGTCAGGGGCTCGACTAGCGACGAAAATCAAGGTGGCGATTATCAAAAGAATCCCTCTCGTAAGTACTCGATCGCAGGATCCTTCGGAAAACGAGAGATTCGATCCATTTAAGGGACTCGTCCAGCCGCACTTCCTATTCACAATGTTTTGTTTTGCAGCCATAACGGAAGACCATTGTCACAGAGAAAGGGACGAAGAGATCGACAAAAAAGCAAAAAAGAAATTACTACTCGCCAGCGCGTTATGCGTTATTTTTATGATAGCGGAAATCGTAGGTAATACGCCACTCACGGATGTGCGTGTGAAACATGTACTGTCGCTCAAAAGTTAGGGATCGACTCCTACTTAAATATCTAATTATAATATTATTATTGTATACGCATTCATTGTAATATATATTGTTATTATTATGCATTCATCAAGTATGCGAATATAGAAATACGGGAAACGTATGCAGAATATATGCAGTTAACATCTAATTATTATATTATTATTGTTATATCAATGCACTCGTCAAGTATGCGAATATAGAAATATGGTAAACGTATGCAGAATATATGCAGTTAACGTTAATGTTTCGACGATCTTTTTAACGAGGAAGAAATATTCTTTATACGATTCATCTTTAAGTTTTGAGCGACGGTATAATGGTAGGTCGTACATGCGGATGACGATCGTATCTTGTTTTCAGGAGGAATATTGTCCAACAGTTTAGCGATCGCGACGGACGCTGCTCATTTGTTGACCGACTTCGCGTCGTTCATGATCTCGTTGTTCTCGATATGGGTCGCGAGTCGACCACCGACGAGAAAGATGCCCTTTGGATGGTACAGGGCGGAGGTACGTATCCTTTACGTACTCACTTTCCTCACTATTCCTTCTGAATCCTAACACGACGGAATTGTTTTAGGTTATAGGTGCCTTGACGTCGGTTTTACTGATATGGGTTGTCACCGGTATCCTGTTCTACCTGGCGGTAGAAAGGATCATTCACAAGGATTTCGAGCTGGATGCCGTCGCGATGCTGATCTCGTCTGCCGTTGGCGTTGCGGTAAATCTAGTGTTAGTGATACGCACCATTAAACTAAAACTTGTTCAACAATCGTCAATCATCCTGAGTTGGCGACGATCGCGTATCCTTAAAGTAATCGATTCGATAATCCATTTTTATTCCGCAGAATGGGTTTGTCGTTGCACCAACATGGCCACGGGCACAGCCATGAACACGGGCACGGATCGCATAAGTCAAGCGTGGAAGACCTAACCCACGAAAAGAAGAATATCAACGTGCGCGCCGCTTTTATCCACGTTGTGGGAGACTTTATCCAAAGCATAGGAGTCTTCATCGCGGCGCTGATCATTTATTTCGAGGTACGTACTGTCGGTTCGTCTTTTAATCTAAACTATGGTCACAACGTGAGTCTGAAATGTTTAGAAGAGCTGGAGCATAGTCGACCCGATCTGCACTTTCCTATTTTCAATACTAGTGATATTAACCACCGTCGCTATAATCAAAGACGTGATGAACGTTCTGATGGAAGGAATGCCAAGAGGATTCGATTATTCCCAAGTGGAGAGTACGTTTATGCAAATCGATGGTGTCGTGAAGGTGCATAATCTTCGAATTTGGGCTCTCTCGTTGGATAAAACCGCGTTATCGGCCCATCTCGCGATAAGTAAGCTCATCAAATTTTATATTGATCGTTGATCGCACGTACACATTCTATCGCAGATCGAAAGTAATTGAGTATATAAATTAAAAATAACTACGTCGTGTATACCAATTAATACTTTTGGTACAAAGAGCAATATTGCTGTGTTTAATGTGTTCGCTTTCTTTTCTTTTTTATGAAAGAACCGGGTACAAGTCCACACGATATACTACGCACAGCAACGAGAAACATTCACGATGAGTACAGATTTTTTGAAATGACGCTCCAAATAGAAGAATTCGATGTACGAATGGAGAATTGTAAACAGTGCAAGGCCTTGTCGCAATAATCGCTCATCACTTTTGGGCTTTCGCTTTTGGCGTACACGTGCGACGAATCGCATAATGGCTAAATGATTACATCACGAGACTCGAAAAGTTTGCGAGTGAAAAACTCCTCCAAACGTGAGGCACGAGCTTTTTTTTATACAGACGCGTCATCCGCGAGAATGACGCCAGGGCGTCGCTTATTTAACGACCGTAAGAAGGAAGAAAAATGGAACTTTTACAAGGCAAAAGGAATCCTTACGAACCAACAGTCGTTAATGTCATTTAAAAAGCGCTTATCGATTACTTTATCAAATAAATTTTATTTTTAATCAATTAATTTTAAAGCCAACACGCGTTATTGTGATTATTTATTTTAACAGTGACCTTCAGTGAGGCGATCGAATACGAAAACTGTACATTGAAGCGAGATAAATCACCGAGTACGTAGTTCACGTCGAAATTGTGGAGCTATCGACGTGTATAATGTTGAAACATTGGTATGAAAAGCAAATGTTTTGTCATTGAATTCTGTCATTTTTCGAAAGACCACCCGTTCTCCTTCGGAAAAAAGAAAAATTGCTGCTCTCGACATATACAGTCAAACAATGTATAGTAGTCAAATAAATTGTTCATTTTAATTTGAAGTTAATTTGTTTTAATATTTGTAATCACACATTTCATAAATTAATTTAATTTCCATTCATGTCAGGCAAGACAAATAATGTCTAGCTAGTCTAAACAATTTAGGTAGAAGATTGATTAAGACAGATATTAAGATAAGAAAAACAACATAAGGTTAGATAAGACTGACCAGACATAACGGGTAGCCACATGTAAATTAAGTACCATATGTAGACATATAAACTAAATAACCTCCTTAGACCTAGACAGTGTATAATGGTAACAGACATATACACTGCAGGTAAGTGCCCCACTTTTCCTTTCTCTTCATGGCACATTTCCCATTAATTTTCCTTCACTGTATCAAGAGGCCATGATATGCGAACAGGTGGCATGAGAAATTCAAGGTACGTATTGAAATTCTAAGGAAATTTTTAATTTTGGAATCAGGAGAACATAATATGCAAAGAGGTGGCACGAGAAATTCAAGGTACGTATCGAAATTCTAAGGAAATTTTAAATTTTGGTATCAGGAGCACATGACGTGCGAAGAGGTGGCACGTTTGCGCCCACGGACAGGCAACCGGTCCGACATACCTGTCAGTACGGGTTGCCTACTTCAAGGGGCTAATTTTTGCGAAAATTTCGAAATTCTGGCCGAT
>NC_071980.1:10452597-10473583 GCF_026283585.1 Hylaeus volcanicus
TGTGCGAGGAGGTGGCACGTTTGCGCCTACGGACAGGCAACCGGTCCGACATGTGTGTCAGTACAGGTTGCCTACTTCAAGGGGACAATTTTTGCTAAATTGCGGAATTCTGGCCGATTTTGGATTTTGGTATCAGGAGCACATGATGTGCGAGGAGGTGGCATGAGAAATACATGGTACGTAGTTCAGTTCAGTTCAGTCTTTTATTAAAGTGATCAGTTTATACAGATAACAAAACTATTTCACTAACACTTTCTCTAGTTAATTACATCACATTTTTGTTTTGTTGAACATACTTTCTCGCTTTGATCTCATTCACTCCCTTCTTATCTCTCTCAAATATCACACCTTAAACATGGTACGTATCGAAATTCTGTGGAAATTTTACATTTTAGTATCAGGAGAACATGATACTCAGAGAAGTAGCATAACTTTTAATTAAATATCGATACTTACCTCTTGTATCAGGAGAACGTAATGAGCGAGTAGGTATAATTTTTATTTTCTGCTCGATACTTACCTCTTGTATCAGGAGAACATAATGTGCGAGTTGGTATTATAATTATTATTTATTCCTTGAAACTTACCTTTTGTATGAGGATCACTTTAACAAAAAGGAGAGGTACCAGAGAAAGGAGGGACATTAAAGAGAAATGTCCTAGAAAATGAATAGAAGTGAAGGGAACTGTCGGAAGTTGTTAGGAAGTCTTAGAGAGTGATGGGAGTTGTTGGAGGATTTTGGGAGATGTTAGAGAGTGTTAGGAGGTGTTAGAAGGTGTTAGGGAGTGTCAGGAAGTCTAGGAGATGTTAGGTGGTGTTGGAAGGTATTAGGAGTTGTTAGGAGATGTTAGAGGTTCCGTTTCAGTTGTGAAGGAAGCTTTTAGCCATAGATTACAGACTCTATACAGATGTATAGCAGTCGTCCAGTACGTCTAGCAACGTAATAAGGCGGCTATGGCTTCACTCTTGGTCCAGCTATGGCAGTCGCTATATTTCTATGTCTATGATTGATACCTGTTGGTGGTGTAGTGTCTCTCGAAGTTCTTGATCAGCATCTTGTAAACACCATCTGCCGTCGGGGGATTGCTGCAGGCGTCGCCCATGGAGCATCTGCCACCGTTCAGATCTTGCCACATCACCATAGGAACCTCCCACAAGCCTGGATAAGACCTGGTGGGACAAGGAGGGATCATGCAGTCGTGGAAGAGCCTGTAATCCAGGGTGTACGGCCAGCTAGGGGGTCGATTCTCGTAGATCGGCATCGACGAGTCGTAGGTGAAGTTCGTGTCCCACAGCATCTTGAACATGTTGTTACCTCCGACCTGTTGACCATTAACATGAAGGTACCTTGGTTATATATATATAGGTTATATATATGAAGGAGATACACAGATAATAACTATGTTAAAAATGAACATTACAGTATTAACTAAATTTTGAATTTGTTTAATTTGTAGAGTTGCCGATAGGAAAGGAGCCCTCATTCCTCTGACGTCCTCCAGCTTGACACCTCCATAGGCAGAGAGAATCTCGCGTTGTCCAGCAACTTCACGCGACCACTTTCGCTGAGAGAACTACTCACCGAAGCTGTGCCTGCTTCAAATAATTGTTTCCTTAGCAAATACAGTTATTGCTTTTAATATATTCTCGTTACGTGGTAATTATTGTTAATTGTAAGCTGTCTGAACAATAAAACATACTTTTACATTATATATTTTTGTCTAATTGCTTTCCATACTAACATATCTTCTCCCATTTCTCACTTACGATTAAGTTAAAGACTAAACTTCAATATATGAATTGTTTTCTAACTTTTTGCAAACAATTTAACGACTTCAGCATTCTTGATAGAAGGTTTAGATTAATGACAACATTCAAGAATGATTTTCCATACGATATTGATTGTTATTAAATAATTATGAACGTTTTCCGAGAGCGTTCCGCAAGTTGGTAATCACGAGAAGTTCAAGATAGGTACATAATGAGTACGAGAGAGAGAGAGAGAGAGAGAGAGAGAGAGAGAGAGAGAGAGAGAAACATGTGGAATAAGGATAGCTATCGATTTTGTTTTTAAATTGATAATATATGTTTGGAATTCATGTATAACATATAGCTATCATTTGTGAACGGCGACCGACTCGCCATCTCGCGGCCAAACACCCGAAGCTTGAGTGCGTGTGCAAGAGGGGGAAAGGAATATGTAAGAAAAGGATAGAGTGAGTTCAGGGAAAGAGAGAGAGAGAGAAACATGAAAGTCAAGGATAGACTGAGCTCAGGGAAAGAGAGAGAAAGGAACATGAAAGACAAGGATAGAGTGAGTGTGAGCGAAAGAGAGAGAACGGAACATGTGTGACAAGGATAGCGATTGTGGTGGCGCCATCTACTAACAGAACGCTCAAGCTTGTCGTGAAATAATTCCACCGTTTCACCGCTAGATGGCGCCAGCTATTCAAAATCCCAAAAACGTAATAAAAACCGAAAATTCTTATTACAGGTCAATTTTGTAATGCTTCATGAGCATTCTCGTTAACATTCATTGTTTAATAAAACAATTTAATGAATTAATTTACATGTAAACGTATGGTAAAAGGGTGGCGCCATCTAGCGGCGAAATTATGGACCTATTTCTCGACAAGCTTGAGCGTTCTGTTAGTAGATGGCGCCACCACACTTGCTATCCTTGTCGCACATGTATCGTTCTCTTTCGCACTCGCACGAAGGGTACCTGTCACTCATAAACAATTTCGCGTAGGTTATCTCATCGAGAAATCATTGATTATTAATTAATAACAATCGGAATCGTATTACTAATGGCTCTACAATGTTACTACTGGGCCAGACTTTACTCAAGATGTATCAAAGTGCACAAATTATCTGCTGATAATTAATAAACCGGTGTACGGTTAACGTTGACGAACAATGATTAATTATTACTTAATAACAATGGAAAACGTATCGAAAATGGTCCTTGAATGTTGCTAGTGATCTATACTTGACAACACAATTGCAAAAGTGGATGAATTTTCCTTGGAAAGTTAGAAAATTATTGATAATGTCTATTAATATTCGGTGGCGTGTCGCTATCCTTGTCTTTCATGATCCTTTCTCTCTCTATCTTTCATACACGCGCTCTGTCCTTGTCTTACATGTTTCTTTCTCTCTCTTTCCCTGCACTCACTCTATCCTTGTCTTTCAAGTTTGTAGTGACAATAGTTCCCATCCTTTTTGTCCGATGGCGCCACAGGTATTAAGCCACACGCCATCTAGTGTTACAAGTACGCGATATGGAAAAGTTCATTGTATGTGAAAGGGGGTAGCGTTTGACGTTGACGTTTGCATTTTTTCAAGCGGATGTATCAAATGTCTAGCGGTGTCCATAACCTTTGAAAAGATTTGTTTTGTTCGTAGTTCCGTCACCTAAATACCGGTAAAGTAATCTGTTACAGGGATAAAGATGTCGGAAGAAAATTCGCTGAGCTTAGATAACGACGCGAAAGATTCGTCGACGTTGTCGGAATTATTCGACAAAGCTTTCGAGCTTTTTAACGAAATAAATAAAACGGAAGAGCCTACAAATAGCGCAAAAGTGCAGGTATGAAGTGAAAGTATTCGTTCTACCTTGAATGTTTAACTTCTACAAGGTTCCTAGAATCGTCACGTTTCGCGTTCCTTCGATGTATCAATATATCTCCCTGTATTTTTGTTTTACAACAGTCAGACATTAGACGAGCTATGACTATGTTAGAGGATGCTACAAGATTAGTTTCCATGGTCGACATGTTTAGCCATAACGAAAGTTTTGAGGAAGTACCAACAGAGAACATCAAATACTTTTTACTCCCAGCATTCCTTGGTACGCTTGCCACAAAAATTTGCAACACGAGCGATAGAATGCACATCGTTAACGTCGCCGAAATTTACTTCGTGGACTTTCTCAAGCGTGTTAGAAATTATGGTTTGACCGACATCGGCGTACCAGAAATTAAATCCGAGTATGAACAGGAAGGCACATCTGGGAGGACTAGATCGAATGCAGAATTAATTACAGAAATGGTTAGCTTATCATTGTGTGATATGTTTCCTAAACAAATTTAAAATCATGAATATTCCACAGGTAAGCAGAAGAAATACTAAGCTGCAGCGTTACAAGGAGCAAAAGGAATTAGAATCGAGTTTAGAGACCCTCAGAAGGAATATGTCGAATCCAAACATAGATGAAGAGGTGAAGAGAGAATATTTCATAACCCTCATAAAATTATACATAAACCTGACTGTCGAGGAACTGAGTTCGTTAGCAGCGGAAAAACCAATTCTAGAGCACATGAAGAAAGTGGGAAAATCTGAGACTATGACCTCTCATGCTTCCCATGCTCCCCCAAAGCGTAAACCTGCTCCCAAATTACAACCCATCATAATCACGCGAGACGAAGCACAGAAAAAAGTATATGGAGCTGGGTATCCCAGTTTACCTATTCTTACCGTTCAAGAATTTTACGATCAACGAGTGAAAGAGGGAGAGTAAGTACAGGATGTTATAGTCGTCGATGTTAAATTCTAAAACTTTCCGTGTATGTTTTATAGTTGGCCCGACCCGTCGCAGCGAAATCAAATAAATTCAACCTGCTTGCAAGACGTAGCAAATAGCGAAGCAAACGATGACGATTCGGAAGAAATTAAGAAGGAAAAACTGATCGAAGACGACGATTCCGATACATTGGAGCAGCTACGCGCCATGGATGAATACAAAGATACGCACAGAAGAGGATGGGGTAATCGCGCTAACCGAAGTTAAGCATGTTATGCGAAGTTATGCAAATTCGAAGTTATACGAATTTATAAATATCGGTATTGCGTAATTTTTATATTTTAATCGCGTCCCTTTTCGCGAAACTTTTTTAGAATTTTATTTGTAACACGCATGCAAGATGGCCTGTTGATTATTACTTGTAACAAGTTTGTGTAATAATCCTGAATAAAAGATATAGTTGTACCTTGTTCATTTTCAAATCTGTGGTCAACTTTCTGAACGGCAAAACGCTGAAATTTATAATAAAGTAATTAATGTTCTTACCGTTGGATGTTAAAAGTTTCATATGATAACAAACTGTGGCCGATACCTGATAAATGGTTACTTATTTATCGACTCTGCAGTGGGTTATCATCTGAACTTTGGAGGAAACTTTTCTATCGATTCAGAAGAGGATCTCTTTTACCGTCTTTTTGAATTGTTGTTTGATTTCATTTAATTAATAAATTGCTTTCTGGTTGAACTATTGAAGTAGGAACTATTCGAGTACAAACTTGAGCGTTTTCCCGATAGAGGCACTGATCAAACTCAGAAATTAGTTCATTTATTCACCACTAGATGACTATTCACTCGAGCGAAATAACTTTGAAACATCAAAGGAACTAGAATTATTTTTAACATTTTTGGAAAATGCACAATGCTGTGGCGCCTATAATTTGTATCAATTTGTATTCTCGCTGTGCGTTGCAACTATAGTGGTACTCAGATTTGTTTCGTATTATATATTTGTATACCAAATAAGACCTAAACTAAGCATCGAAATGTATACTATTCCAAATAAAAAAGTTTGTACCGATTACACCTGCGTTTTAATTTCATATTTTGGCCTCCAAATATCCACCGATACGAACTTGCTTTTCCTTTTTACGTATAAATCTGTAATTTTTACTTTTTATTCGTTATTTACGAACTTGGGCCGATTAGAAGCATACACATGCCTCGCGTGGGAGAAAGCTGCGATTTATTTAAACATATCACGCTACTTATATACGTATTTATGCAGAACGGACGGACATAGGAATATTCTTATGTCCGTGGCAGAATCCGATTCAGATTGGGCCACGAGAGAACGTTCCATTCAGTAAGAGAACCACGGTTCTCGCGATGGTGGCAGTGGCTGTTGTGTTTCCTCGTAGAATGATGGCAAGATGGCGACGTATTTGAAGCGAACGTCAAAACTGTTTGATATTTCTTTGTCACAGCCATCGGTGGATATTAGCCTGCGAGATTTGATATGTCCGGTGTGCTGTAGTATACTGATCGAGCCAGTAACGTTACCGTGTACGCACAATCTCTGTTTAAGATGCCTGAAAGGTACATTCGAGCACAATAGTCTGACCTGTCCTCTCTGTAGAGTACGGGTCGGTTCTTGGCTACGTACGGCGACCAAAACCGAAACATTGATCAATAACGGTCTCTGGGAATTAATACGAACCAAGTTCCCGAAGGAGGTCGAGGATAAATACAACGGCGACGAGGGAGATATCGAATTGGATGCTGGTGAGTTTCCTATGAGACAGGATAAACAAACGTAACATAACCTCTGCGAGAAGCATATACACATACGCGCACTCGTACGGACGTACGTGTGTAATCGTACGTGTATGGGCCACGAATTAATGACAACTGATGCAAACTTACGTCTTCGCAAAAACGTAACCTTCGTCGTATTACGATTTTGAGATCATTTTTAAAAATACCTCTTTCTTTCGTATTTCTAATTACTCCTTTTCCTTTTATCCACCTTGTATACCACCTTATGTACCAATATTTATACGTAAACGAAACCTATAGTTTGACTCTCTGTACATTCTGCACGTGTTTCATACAGGTCTCAACGCAGCCAACAAAATACTTAGTGCAGCTGGTGAGATACGCCGGGAATATGAAGTGCAACTTCAAATGGCTGAGGAGGAAATGCGATGTCAAAGGAAGGCTGAACAGATGGCCAGCGAGGCTTTGATTCGTAAGATTCAAGAGGACGAGCAGCAACAACAGTTGGCTCAATTAGCTCAAGATCAAATGCTGGCCAAGTCTTTGGCGAAGAAGCAAATCGTGGAGAAGCACAAAGACATCTCTAAATATTATAACGATTATCCTAGTACGTCTAATAGTTCTTTCCAAATGTCTAAATTCAATGTCGCCGCTATGGCCGAGGCGAGTCCGCACAGAGCGAAGTATCACAGTTCGGAGTGCGAAAAAGAGACTATTTCGGAGCATCTGGATGGCTCGGGGTTGAGAAGACAGAACATCGCGTTGATATCTAAAATACGCGCGGAGAGATACGCCTCCAGCATAAAGAACAATGACTCGTCCAGCGAATGCAACGATCCTTTGGCTAAATTCTGTTGTCAGAAACCGATTCCTATATACAATGTTATTTCGAGAACTCTGAAGCACCAGGCGGTAACAAAAATGATAGAGCCTTGCACCTCGAATTGTCCCGCGGAGCCTGGAACGTCCTCCTCGAAGATATACGGCACTCAAAGCAAAGAGGAATTGAACGTACCGAACGATGTCGTGAACAGTAAAAAAAAAAGTTTAGGAGTAGAAGTCTGCGTGACTTTGGGCGACGACGACGAGAGAATGGGAAGCGCCGAGAGCGCTGGAAGCCACGACAGCATCAATCAGGAAATTCATCATTTCAAGCCTATCAAGGCTATGCCGAGAACGCCGTTGAAAACATCCACAGGTTCAAATCATATTTTTTAAGTACAACATTGCTTCCAAATCGCTCGCTTCGTTCGGGAAATTATATAATATTGCGTTACAGATGGGAGACAAATAGATCCGAAATTAATTAGAGTCGTTCCTGTCCTTAAAAGGATATCCAATGTTATACCTAAACCTCCGTCGCAGGCACGCTTGAAACGAATTATCGGATGCTCGTGGAGCGCTTTTCGAGGTAAGTTGATTTCGAAACCCTGGGTGATCTAAAAGATATTGTTAACTCTTTGCACTCGAGATGCTTTCTTAGCATTCTATTGCCATGAATTCTAAGCTATCGAGATTTGAGAATCAGGTCACCTTTACCTCACCGACAATCATTTTATCGACACTTCGAGTTCCAAAGAAATTAAACCTAAAGAAACATTATTGTTGATAGATGTGCTGCGTGAAACGTAATGGTGACAGACTCACCTCTCCAGTGCAAAGGCTTAATATACGGAACATTTTTGGTTTCACGGTTTCGTTTGTAGGTAAAACAAAGCAGAGCTCCAAGGAGAAAGAGGCGCACAAGGAAGACGCGAAAGGGATCGAACAAAAACCATCGACGTCCTATAACCAGTCTCAGCTCGTCCCAAGCAAACTAACGAAATCCCAAACGCACGACAGCATACGTAAGATCGACTTCGTTTCAGATCCGTCGTTCGAACCTAATAAGAGTTACGCGAAGGGCACGAATAGAATAATTAATGGTACTAAAGTCAGTAAAAAGTTGACGTTAGACGAGCACATGGACGTCGAGAAGATACAGAAATCGTGGAAACCGCACGTGAGGAACGGAATGGTGTGCAAATCAAAACGACAGAGGAACTTGTGGATCAAAAAAGACGCAAGAGGTGCGTCGAAATACGTGGACGACACCGAGGCGAGAAATTCAACTTCGTCGTCCGCCTCTGTGAAGATGAGTTCACCCTGCGACGAGGAGTTTGAGATGCCGGAAGAGGACGTAACGATGGAGAACATCGCTGAGAGAATAAAGAGGCGGAAGGTGAATGATAAAAAGAAAGGTAGAACGTCTTCCTTAAATTTGGAACCGGAGGTCGTTGCGAAGAGGACTACGAGGAAGCGATTGTGCAGGAAGGAGGAGCTCGAGTACAAGATGACCGACGACGTCACGGTGCAGAAGAGGAGTAGAACTAAGTTTACCAGAATCGCCTTATCGAAATCGAAGCAGCGACGAGCGTGTCGAGCGAAACAGTCCAGTACGGAAAGTTCCGAGAAAAGCGACGCCTCCGTGGGCTCGACGTGCAATATCGCCAGAAAGGCAACGCGTAAATCGAGACGCGCAAACAGTTCTTCCGTAAACAGCGAACAGGATAATAATTACAACTCGTCCGAGTCTTGCAGCGAAACGCAGGAATGCGTCACGGAGAACAACAACACCACCGAGTTGGAAATGAATCTGCAGAAAGGCGCGCTCACGGACGAGGAGATCATCAAGGAACAGGAACGAATGGAGCGGCTGGTTATACAAGAGAAAGAGGATTTCGAGCTGGCGCAGAGATTGCAAGCGAAGTTCGACGAAATGGAAAGAATAGCTGGTCGCACCAGGCGTTCGAAAAAGGCGATCGAGAGCGAAACGGTCGAGTTGGACTTGTACAAAATCAACGTTGGGAGGAGTGTACAGAAAGCAATGGATCCGCATACTGCCAAACCGTCGATTCTGAATCATACTGTCACCACCGAGGCTAAGAAGCGCGGTAGACCTCCGAAGCGTGTGAAATAAAATCAAAATACCTACCCATTGGTCGTTGCATCTGAACTGCGAACCCTCCAAACGGATGTTCCTATAAATTGTAAAGAAACGAAGAGGTTTGAATTTCTCCTTGTACAATACTTTACGTATCTTAATCGAATTATTTTGCGTGGCATCAAATGCGTACCTGGATATATTAATGCGGCCGTAACGTGAAAAGTGAAAAAACAGTCGAAGAGGCAATCGATGCGTTATAGAAAACGAAGCAAATTAACAAAAAGAAAAAATAAGAAAAAAAATTTACATATTTAACAAACGGTATGTAAGACACATTTTGCAATATTTCTCGGTGTGATTTACCATTCGATGCTATCTTTGGAAGCGATTGTTCCAGGAAACCGAGCTTTCCCGCGGACATTTTTATTCTCTTAGCTTTTTTAGACGAGAAAATAAAAGAAAAGGAAAAAAAAACGGCAATCGATGGAAACCTAGAGTCGACCAGGAGAAGGGTCGGGTCGACTCGTGAGATTAAAATTATAGCTTTAAAAGTTACTACGTTCAAAGAAAGAAAGACAACAACAAAAAAAAGAATATACGCGAACGAAAAATACAACAGTATTTTATTAGCGCGTATCCTAACGAAACAAACGAGTATGGTTTAAGATCTTTTGCTAACGTCGTTCCGGGAATAATATTACTTCCTACGATAGACAAACAGGATGCTGAAATGTAACGACGAGCAATTTATGACCTAAACAGAAGTAACGTTACAAAATGTTTGCGCTTGCCAAATTCTTTGGATGGAAATAATGCAGTTTGGTCGGACGGTATGTTTTACTCATCGATGAAACGAAAAATGATAAAAACAAGAAGCGTAAGATATATATATATATATAAAAGAAAGTGGATCAGTGTAAACGACGATCTAGTTCCATTTCCAGTTACTAATCAGACGAATAGATATATGGACCCTTTCTCCCAGGAGAAAGAACCGAACATTCTTCATCCAAACGTTAGCTATTAAAATAATTATCATAGAAGAACACGAGCAATGTAATTACTAAGTCTATTTATAAGAAACTTGCGTTTATATTTCCATTCATCGAGTTAGTAATTGCAAGTTGAAACGGACGTTCGTTTACGCTAATTTATTTTTTCATTTAACGACCAACAAACCTTGCGTCTGCTTATAATTTTTTCGTTTCGTTGGCAAATAAAATACAGCATTCCTATGATCGCACTGCATTGTTTTTATTTGAACAAGTAATACTTCTTTCGCCTCGTAGAAACGTTTACCGTGGCGTTGTTTATAGCGGCCTTGATCGACGTGCTACGAAAAATGAATTTAACATTTAGAAACAGAACGTTCGCGAGATACGCGGGAATTCAGAAGCGTCGTTAGAAGATGGTGTAAAAGAAAATCTGTTTTCCATTCAATCGTAGAGTCTCGTAGCGTTCTCGATTTATCGAATCGAACGTCGCACAGACCGGTATATTTTTTTACAGGCTAACCTCGCGTTACGGACCTATGACGCTGTCGGTCTTCTTTTCCGTATTTAACCGTTAAGCGACAAAAGACGTTTTTATACACTTTCGGAGGGCTCATCGAACGGTTTACGACGGAGATGGGCGAAACGTTTGTCTAGATACGAATTTCGTATAACGAATATACGATCAACAATTTTTGTATATTTTATTTGCTGGATAATAATCACGTGGTCTGAATCGTGTAAGAAAATCATGTTTGACGAGTAAAAATTTATTCGAATGAAGTATTCGAAGTATCGCCCATCTCTGGTATTATTTGTGAGATCGTGGTATTAACGTTTTTATATTGTTCTTGCTCCGTTTTATTCTCTGTGCTCCCGTTGTATTTTGTGATAGTGCCGTAGTAGTTTCTGAAATTTGCGTGCTTGCCGTAACGAAACTAAATTGCGACTCCGCGTCGTTACTCAGCCGATCAGTCGTGCACTCTGCCAAACGTGGACTAACCAAACCGTAATGGGACTTAGAACAGCGTTTCTCAAACTGGATGGATCGTATTTTCTATTCATACATCGTCTGTTATTCTGTTTTCGTTTTTCTTTTATTCAATCAATTTTTACAATGCAATAAGTTGTAATTCTATTCTACGAACAAAGACAATTGAACTATTTATAAATAGTGTCCAAAGGAGTGAATAAAATCAAAAGGAGTTCACTAATCTATTTGTATGCATTCCTTCAGTAAACGATCCTTTGGTTACACGTACATTTTTTAAGCGCCACTGTACGCTCCTTTTTTTAAATAATTTTTTTAATATACATATATATATATATAGTAAAATGACGATAATTAAATTTTACTTCGAGCCAAGTTTGAGAATCGCCGCGCTAGAATTTGTAAACGTTGTTTCGAAGTATTTCTTTCACCCCGCCCCGCTCTCGGTTTCCCTTTATTTTTTAACCGTACTTTAACTAATCGACGTTAGATAGACTAATATAGATTAATCTTAACCGAAATCTCGAGTCGCGGTCATCGTCGTGCTTTTCGTTGGCGGGACGAGCGCGACGACGCGCCATCACAGCCATAAACTATATTTTGTTCGAGCGTCGAACGTGTAGAGTCTACTAATTGTTATTTAAATAGAGATTATACGATAGTCCCCGGACGAATTGATAAAACGTCGACGGAGCGCCGGCTCGTTAACTTCGACGATAATTCGAGGTCGCGACATTGACGGTGCCAACCGCCATCTTCGTTATTTTTCCGGCCGGGAACGAAGAGTCACAAACCGCAGCTGTTTATATGCCGAGTAAAAGTCGGTTGTACGTCTGGTGATAATGGTTAATCGCGCGACAAATTTCACGGCTCGTTGGATTTGCTTTTTACTCCGTCGATAGAGCGATAGTCTTTCACCCTTTTTCTTTTTTTTCTTTTTTTTTTTTTATATGAATAGAATGTTTACAATTAGATATCGCATACTAGTTTACACGCGCACGGGTACATGGGTGTACGTATATTTACGTATACAGGGTGATTGAGAAGGAGACTTAAATATTTATAATTGAAAATAGCAGAAAATTTCATTCGAAGGTTGTAGTAGGTTGTACTTCGAGTCATAGGGCTTAACATCATTTTTCTTTATTGAAAAGAAAGATGAAGTCGACTCCAGTTTTTCGTGAAAATGAATACTTTCGAAGAATTTTTACAGCAATAAATTCCCGAGTTAGTTCTAAATACGTAGAACCTTCGAAGATCGAGTCTGCAAACGTGCACGATTCGAGATGTCTTTTATCATTTTGCGATCCGAGGCTTCGTTATCGAGATATACACGGTTGAAATTTACAGGTGTGACTTCCGGCGCGCTAAACTCAACCGGAAGTCACGCCTGTAAATTTCAACCGCTGATATCTCGATGACGAAGCCTCGGTGCGCGAAATGTTGAAAGTTTTTTTGTGAAAGTGTTTGAAAACATTCTATATACGAATGTCTATGTATATGTGTATGTATATGTGCACACATGACCGTGCGCGTGCGTACGTTTAAAAGGAACGCATAATTGAGATACTTCTGCGAGGATGATTAAATAGTCGATATCGAGATCGGTCCGAAATACGACTCGTCAATGCTAACCGTACTGATAAAACACGCACCGGCGAGAGGATACACTGCGACAGGTGTATGGAATTAAAAGTGGAAGAATAAAAAATAAATAATAATAATAATAATAATGAATTTACCTATAAGACGTACGAATGTATAGAGAAAATATTTACTTATAGATCGACTAAAAGATAGGGTCGATTTAATATGTATTGTATTATTGAGGGAACGACGAAGATATAAGTAATAGGTCTAAGCTCGAAGGAGGAAGAACGAAATGTAGAAAAGAGTAATAAACGCACGTTCGCGCTCTCGCGCGCTCGCACACACGTACACACACGAGACAGGCTACATGGAATTTTAAAGAAAAGAGGTCATTTTTATATACGTTGCACAGTTTGCGATACGAGGAATGTATCGGGAGAAAAAACGACGGTTCTCCCTGGTACGTTTTATATGTGAAAAACTAATAAACAACCTGTAATTATTCTACGACACCGTCTCTCCATTTTATTTTCCATAATTATTAGACTGCGGATCTTTATGCATTTATAGGAAATTTGAATGCGAAAGAAACTACAAAATGCAAACGATATGTAGGAATATAAAAAAGATTGAAAGTAAAGTTCACGTTATAATATTTGCAGATTTAACTAAATTACTACTTAGGTCTAATTAGGCCTACAATTTTTGTAAGCACGTTCGCGAAGATTTTATTTTGCATAAAGATCCGCAGTCTAATAATTATCGACTGTATTATTCCTACTTTTATTTTTGACAGAGATGGACAGAGATTCTCCCGGCCGGATAAATAGTTCTAACGATGAAAAAACTTTGCAATTCGAATTACAGAATATTTGAAACGGCTGCGTCAGTTTTATTCGTTATCTATGATTCGATTAAAGTTTTGCTCATCTCTGTAAGACGCTCGCAAAAGTTTCAACACGACTCGATCGAGACTCGATGCTCCTCGGAAGTAAGTAGAACTGCTTTTCTTTCTTCGAACGCTTATAGAGGAAGATATCAATACCAAAGTATCCGTTACAAGTTGAATCTTACGACACTTCTATCTAAAAAAAAAACGATCCTATGGAATTTTGTGGATACAAATACGGTATTGTCTCGAAATAATCTACTATAATTTACTGTAACTGGCTGCTCCCGAACGAGTTGCTTATTTCGAAACAGATATACATTCGGCTTGACTTTGTTCTCGAGTGTGACGAGGGCGAACCCGTAGACAAAACAGGGGGCACGGGTGTTATTCTTTGGAGAATGATAGAAGATAACATGCTTTCTCATTTTAGCACTAGTAAAAGCGAACGAATGGAACGTATATGTAGATACAACTGTCAGTAGTATTCGAAGAATGCACGCTCCAGAGAAAGAGAAAACATTACATATGTTCTGTGCTCTTTCCACTAAGCTGTTCAGCTATCGGCCATGATAGATTTATGGCGTCTCGTTTTCTTGTCGCTTCTTGTCGCTTCTTGTCGGATCTCTCACTCGGCGGGCGACGAAATAAAAAGGTGGGGATAGCGAGACAATACTGTAATCTACTTTCTGGTATATTTTCTCCATCTATTCATAACTTTCATCACTCCTTCGACAAACAATTAGTAGATTCAGTTGCAATAAGCTACCATTTTTATGCATCTTTTAGTGTCGATATGATACTTTGTTACT
This sequence comes from Hylaeus volcanicus, assembly GCF_026283585.1. Taxonomy (NCBI): domain Eukaryota; kingdom Metazoa; phylum Arthropoda; class Insecta; order Hymenoptera; family Colletidae; genus Hylaeus; species Hylaeus volcanicus. The sequence goes on from NC_071980.1 coordinate 10,467,099, forward strand.
CCTGACGCCGCCATTTTGAAGGAAGCAGAAAAGGAAAAGCAAGAAGACAAATATTTTTATGTACTTCGAAATCTGTCTAATAAACGCATTTCAACAGACGTCCTATAAGTGTAATATGTTGTAATGTGAACGTTGAATGAATGTTAATATTTGAAACCACTAGACATGTTTATACGTTTTATAGTTGTCAGTTATGTTTGTGTTAGTAATTTATTGATTATTCATTCATTTTGTATTTTGTATTGCGATTTGATTTTGTCTATGATATGTTGTCTGTTGTCTTTGAATTTTGACAGTTTTACGCCGAACCTCGAAATAAATATCCTCACATAAGTTTCATGATTCCTAAAAAATAAATTCACAAAAAACTATCCAATTGGACTGACCCTCCAACGTGGATTCGAAACATGTTTAGTCCAACGTGTTTAGAACAAACGGAGAAAAATCGTTCGATCGCGGTGTACGTTTCAATGATCGATGCGTCAGCGCACGACAGTCATCTGCATCGCATTACATCATCGCGATCCACGCAGCGCCGTTGAAAAAATTGGTAATGCGTATGCGCGCGACAATTCGGTCAAGGGTACCGCAGAGGTAAATATCCTTAGGAGACTTATATAACCTGATTTCACGAGCTGTAATCCGCGGACTCTTTTCCTCGCGAAATTTTATTCGAATAACGTACAGCAATTTATTCTCGACGCTCGTTGAATCGAATTGATAATCGCTTTATCTACATCTTTTCATATTTTTCTTTGAAGATTAAGAATGTATTTAATCCTGTGAGATTGTCATCTAACGAGAAAATAAAACGACGCACAGTCCGTCGAACTGTGGACAAAAGTCAAAAAATTAAAATTTGTTTTTCTTTGATTTGATTATTTAGACTTGGTTTGTAAGTAGAATTAATTTTAGTCTGAAGTTATCTTTCAACAGGATACGTACTTCTTTAAACAAAATTAGTATTTTTTTTTTATAATGAATCTGAATTTTCGTGGTAAGTTATCCCTATAATACTAATACTTAAAACTACTTTATAGCAGTTTTATAAAGTTTTAATAATATATGTAAAATGAGCGATTTGCACTAGTTAACATTTTAGTTTTGAAGTTTCCTTTGTTTTACTAAAAAATTATTATTTATATAAATAATTCCCGGCTTGGCTTAAAAAATGTATTAGGTAGCCTACTTTAACATAGTGACAGAAATTCCTGCCCCAATCTGCCCCCATTTGAGAACCGAATGATTGAATCACCGAGTCACGATGTCACGATTCGGCCTAAACTATTTTATGTGTAGATATTACTTAAAATTAGTATTTAAAATTACGTGTAGATATTATTTAATATTAAATTTCTCTATTATCTTTTTAAAATTAATTAATTAATTAATAATTGTTTAACAAAGATTTTTGTTAAATATTATGTAATAAACTTTTTCTTCATTGTTTTAACATACTTATTTACTTTTTTTTACCTTTATTATCAAGTAGAATATTTTTGAATACTGATTGATTTTTTTCCTTATTTCTCATATACTCATCACACTGTGCGACGGGAAAAATAAGGTCGTTGGCGAAACGCGAATCGCCCCAAAAAAAGAGAACCTTACAGCAATCTCAAGCGAAAGCCATAGTTCGCGCGGTACGAGATATGAACTTATCGGCCATGCTATCAGGACTTATAAAACTTTGACGTTAAACATTTTAAAAGTTCTGCACCGTTCACTGTTCGGAACCTCCGCTCGAGAGAGAGAGTTACCGTGAATAATTGCGACACCGTTCGCGTACCCATCGTACTAGTCGCGTAAAATGGCAAAATAGTAAGGCGATGCACTTTCCCCGTAACCGCGTTCAACTCGTTACCAGGTTACCACTCGTTACTTCCACATTCCCGATGGATCGTGTGTTTCATAATGCGTTGGTAAACGCTTCGCGAATCAACCTAGTGTAATAAGCTTTATCGCCGCGTCTAACGCTTCGTTTTTGTTATGGATGACAATAGCAATACTGGAACCTGGAGATTGCATAAAAATGAAGCTATTGGGAAATTGCAAATTGGGAAATGCACTGAATTATATAATATGTCGATAATGGAAGATCAACCTCAAATCTATGGTCAGCGCCATCGATAGCAAAACGTCCAAGTTCTTATCGAAACAGTTCCCATTGTTCACGTTAGATGGCGCCACAGAGCGCTGTATATCGGTACTGCAGGTAGCTATGCACATTCAAAATCTGTATGTTTGACGAGATTTCCATCCTTGTGCAATCGAGATGAAATATTCTTTAATTCCTCTTTATAAACAGATAGAAAGTATAAGCTACCTAATTTGGCCCTGTTTCAGTTATGACGGAGTAAAGGGCATCGAATTTCGCGTACAAAAATTAAATACATTATTCCCTATCTCGAATTCAGAAAAAATTGTAACGACACCTATTCAATTGAATCTTTATCCGTTCCATACGAAATACTTCCACTTGGATTCGAATGCCTTACGAAAATATTGACGAAAAGACTTTGAGAGACTTTGCAAGAAAGCGGAAACCTCGAGAGGTGGAGATGGCGACCCAAACAAAAAGCAAAAGTATTTCGACGATTTGACAGTTTGCTGCGTTCGCGATGCAAATAGTAAATTATTCTTACACGTACGCTTTGAGGGAACGTGTGAGTAAACGCGAAAAAACAGAGACACGTATATTGAGACAACTTGCATTGTGCAAGCGAGAGGTACGATATGACAGGACAGGACCACGGCGGTTGCAACGTGACCGACGTATCACGTGATCAAGTTGGCCAATTGAAAGGTTCGCGGTGGTCGTAGTCACGTTGCACTCGGCGTGGCACGGGGCTCCCCTTGCTCTTACACGCTGCCTCACCTTCTCCATGCTTTGCTTTTATGTTGCACGTTCGCATATGCGAGCCACCGTTCCCTCTGCGTGGCGTGTTTTCATCGTCGCGAAATCAAACGGTGTTTTTCCACTTTACGTTTGATACGAGTGCAACGACGGGACGATGCCACCTCTACCACGATCATTGTGCGACGAATACCAACCGATGTGAAACCCGTTCGCGGATAATCGAGACGTGTGCGCGTGTTTTGCGTGCCTGCCTGTGTGATCCGTGGTCGTTTCGACTCGATAAACCTGTCGGGTGCATCGCAAACAAACCGCGACAGTAATCCGCGTTCAAAGAGAATGCTCGCGATAGCTCACGATTGTAAGTATTCGGCGGATAGTGGTGGAGAATCAACCACGACGTGACTACCAATTTTAAAAGCTGTGCGACTATACTTTGCGGGGGCCCGAAGCTAAAACCTCCCTAATCGCACGACAGATTCGCCCCTGCTGGTAAACACGCGCGAAGTCGGATCTCGATCGACACGCCGTTCTGCTCTGTTGGTAATCGCGAATAGTACCCGTCGATAATAGGATTAATATTCGCGAACAACCTTCGAGTATTTCGGGCTTCTGGTTCAGATTTTAGACTGATTCTCTGAGTACACGTTCTTGTTCATAGGATTAAATAGGACTAAATTAAGTGGCTATTAGTAATTGACTTGTGCAACTTATCTCCGTAATCTACGCAATCAGTAATGTCATTGCCAAGGTTATCGAATAATCGAAGCGAAATGAAAAGCACGTTGGATGCGTTCAGTGGCGTAACAGAGGGGATGCACCACGTGGGCACCAATATGTTTTTTAATAAAAATTCTAAACGCGTCATATTTACATAATATTTAAAGAGCTCAGTCGTAAATACTGATATTTGGGTTTCACGATCACTGGTTACGCCACTGGATTCGAAATTACTCCCAATTGCTAGATTAGCCCCGAGGTATTCTGTTTTATCGACGGGAACAGTGATTAAGAGCTACTGACTCGGTATTATCGAGATGTAATAGTTACGTCACGAGCAATCGAAAGAAAAGCGATTATGTTACCGGGTCAGCGTGACGTGCACGCGTTTATGCGTCGTTTATATTCGTTTTCGCGATTATCGACGCGAATGGAGATACTAATTGAGACATCGACAACCGCGTGACGGTGTTTGACAATGTATTGAGTTTGTTTGAAACTCTGTTTGTTTGTTTTGTCGTGTACACGAGCTACATAAAAATGACTGTCGTTAAACTCGACTTCGTTTTTACTTATCTTCGCACTTTCAAACATACTCTTTCAAAAGATTCGTCTCTAAAACTATTCTGTCGATTACATTCGAACAGAGACATTCGAACGGAATTCGAATCGTCCCATTTCCGTTGCGAATGTTAGACGTCTCTCAGAGTAGACCCGAGTAGACCGCATGATTTTCGCGTACTCACCAATTCTTTCTCCTCGTTTCCATCGCTCGGAACGCGTACTCCTCGGTTAATTGGGAAACCCGATCGCTCGGTCATCGCTGAGAATTATCCTCGAGGCTCGAGACCGGTGGAGCGTGCATACTAGGTTAAGTAAACAACCGGCGAACTCGCGACGCGAACTGCGCGACCCTGTTGACGCGCTTGGGATCAAAACTTAGGGGAAACGAAAAAGAGAGAGAGGGGGGACGCAGAGAGATTCCGATTTTCGCAGGGGAAACGTCCCGTTTCCCCTATTATTTACATTTTTCAGGATCGTCGTGAAATCGCGACGTGTCTAATTGCCGACGCGGCTAACTGGCGCTCCGCGATTTAGCGCGCGCGGGAAATTTAAACGCGTTTTTTTTTCCTCGCGAAGAACAATTCTAGTAATTAAAAAATAGTAATGGCATTACCTCGTATATACTACGTATATTACGAGGAGTAATAATAGTTCGATTCGAGGAGCACAGTCGAGCATTACGAAATTATTCTTATTTACGAAATCGTTTCGGTTAAATGCAAACGCTACGACGAAAACGATAAATGATAAATTGCGCGTGTTTATAATGTATGCGATATTTTGTATAATATACAGGGTGTCCCAACCTTAGTGATACAGCGCTCTAACTCCAAAACTATCGGCTGAATGCAAAATTTCAAATATGGAAATTGCATGGTAAAGTGAGGCTCATGTTTCAGGGAAAAGGAATTTTTGTTAAGTTTGTTATTTAACGAGATACGATGGTCAAGTTTCGTTTTTCAAATGAAACTATATATTTTTTTCTTATATCATGCGATAGTGCTTTTCAAGACAAATTCATTAAGCTTTAATGTATTTACCCGATTTTTATTAGTTTTGAAGATAGGACGCTTCAAAGTTTGCTAATTTTCAAGGAAAAACCTCGGTTCGGCCCCGGGCGGTCCCATTGATGCGGTAAGCATCATGGGGTTCTTGAAATCCATACGGAGGGTCTCGCTTGGGATTCCAGGCCCAAGGAAGGAAAACAGGAAAAGTATTACCTACCTAGAAAATTCTCGGCGCTACTCAATAATTTTTCCGTTCCATTTGAAAAACGAAACTTGACCATCATATCTCGGTAAATAACAAAGTTAACAAAAATTCCTTCTCGCTGAGACATGAGCCCCATTTTACCATGCAATTTCCATATTTGACATTTTTCATTCGGCCGATAGTTTTGGAGTTAGAGCGCTGTATCACTAAGGCTGGGACACCCTGTATATGGTATGCTTTGTGTAGTCTTGGACGATTTTTTTTAATCAAAAGACGACGCGCGCCAAAGAACCTGACACGTAAATGAAACTTCTCGTTTCGAGAAACGCCGGCATTACAATTGCATAATACACGTCTATATTCGGCCGTGATAGAGAGTGAACGGCAGTTGCGTAATTCGACCCGGAATTAATCTGTAGCTAACGAAGTTGGACGAAAATAAAAATCCTGTCCGGAACTTTATTGTTTGCTCCGCGTTTGACCGTCGACGCGTCTTTTATTTCCGCGGTTTTAACGACATCTCGAGCCCGCGAGGACGAACATAACCAAGAAACGGAGGAAACTTGTACAGCGTTGCGCGACTCCCTGTGGTTGTTGTTTCTCGAATTCGTATAAATACGATGGCCCCGATGATCGATACCGCGCCTATTCATCTTTTCCTGCGTATCGAGAGCAGTCAGAAACTTTCTGACGAATTAATCTAACCCTTTGCACCCGAGATGGACTCTCGAGAGAAGTTGCGAAATTTGAATTCTCGTAGAAATAAAGTTCACGGGAGTGAACTTAACCTAATCACGGTGCAATATTCTATTTTAGTACAAAAAAAAAAAATACATGTCGAATTGAGTAACCTCCTCCTTTTCGAAGTCGTTAAAAAATGGTTTCAAGGGTCGAAATAATTCTGGTTAGAACCCAGAACCCTCGTTTTTGCATCAAGATAAAAAATGGCGCCGTGATTAGGCTTTCGTGGACTTTATATCTGCAAAAATTCTCGTGAGAGAGTTTTATCTAGGGTTCCCGAGCTGTGTGTCCCCACTAAAAAATGTCATCGAGCCTAAAGGGTTGGTTAACCTTGTATCGAGCAGAACTCCATTTTTCTCACTTTTTTTTTGTGCTCGATAAAAGGTTAACC
>NC_071980.1:10473593-10481730 GCF_026283585.1 Hylaeus volcanicus
CATGAGAATTTTTGCAGAAATAAAGTCCACGGAAGCCTAATCACGGCACCATTTTTTATCTTGGTCCAAAAACGAGGGTTCTGGGTTTTAATCAGAATTATTTCGACCCTTGAAACCATTTTTTAACGACTTCGAAAAGGAGGGGGTTACTCAAACTCCATTTTTCTCACTTTTTTTTTGTGTATCAGCCTAGCGATTTAAAAATACAAAATTCCCACCTTTACTTAGTGGTAACAACGATTACCGATGACCTACAGTCGGTGAAAGAAGTATTCGTACAGCTACCGATTTAAAATAAAATTAACAAGAAAAGAAGTAGACGCGAACGGTGGAACAGTGAGTAGCGGAGTCGACTACCATGCTGAGAAAGCCCGGGTTCGAATCCCGGGCCCGGTCCACCTAGTTTTTTCAAGGCATGGACTAACACAAAAGTATAGAACAAGTGGTTTAAAGACAAAGTTTAATGGGAAAAATTAGATAATACGGCAAAGAGAGGTTCCTGTAAGGAAAAGTATATCACAAAAAAAAAGAAACGAGAGGTTAACATTAAAAATAATAAACTCTAATTTACGCAAATTCTACTCTAAAAATATATAGGTTAATTATTAACTACTCGGATAGCTGTTCATTAATTATTTCTTCCCCTAAAATTTATCAATAAAATATATGAAGCGTTACTTTGAATTCCTGTACGAATACTTGTTACACCGACTGTATAAAGGGTTAATCATCGAATTGCCTTCATATCTAGATTCCAGGAGATTGTATTTCGTCCACAGAAACGTTCGCCATTTCCCCGTGAACCATTCATCCGGGTATCGCCGCGAGGAGGATGTAGTCGCGCGCGATATGAATCGACGACAGACGAAGACGATCCTCCAGAGAGCGCGACTTCTTTTTCCCCGCACCCTAAACAGCGAAAAGGATTGAATCGAGGGAATAGTAGATCGATCGAGCTTGGTCCCGACCTTGATGACCTAAAAACCGGCTCTCGGCTCGGCGGAATCGATTCGTCAGGATGACGGTACTCGGAGGCTGAGGACACCGTTCGTGCAAGGTCGCGGAATCCGTCCGGAGAAACTCTCGTACATCGAATCGTCCAGAGAAACGCGTACATCGGGTCGAAGGGAAACTAGAGGTCGAGAAGTGAAGGGGGAGGTTCGTTAATTGCTCAAAAATGCGCTCCGATAATTGAGCGTTATTCGTCATCGCAATAGTGACAGAGGAGAAGACGGATCTGGGTGATAAGAAGAGATTGGAAAAGAAAGCGAATGGTAGCCGAGAAAGGGAAGATGACGGGCAGCCGTAACAGGGAACTGAATCCGGAAGCGGCTGCACGAGGCGATGGAGGCAAGCACACTGTCCACTGGTTCCGGAAGGGTCTCAGGCTGCACGACAATCCGTCCTTTAGGGAAAGCCTGGCTGGAGCCATCACCTTTCGGTGCGTGTTTGTCTTGGACCCGTGGTTCGCTGGGAGCACCAACGTGGGCATCAATAAGTGGAGGTGAGTGCACCACCTGCTCCCACCACCGACGACAGCCTCTCCAAGAATTAATTGTAAAGGTCAGACGTTAACGAAAATAAATCTGGAGGAATTCGTTCTCTTACGCGTTGACTACTCATCTCAAAACCGGAAATGTGAGAAGCTGGGGCGATTCTGAACGACAATTTCCTTTGCAAAATTGTCGTACGATCCTTCGTTTTTGAATGATTAAAGAAGAAAAATAAATTTGGAGGGAATTCGTTCTCCTACAAGTTGACTACCCGTGTCACCCATCTACGAAATCATCATCGGGGTGTCTCAGAGTCTAAAAACCGGAAATGTGGGTAGCTGGGACGATTTTGAACAACAATTTCCTTCGACATCTTTACAAATGAAATTTTTGTTCAAAATCGTCTCAACTACCCCTCATTTCCGGTTCCGCTAATTCCGTGACACCCTGTATAGTCGCTGCCATTGTCACTGTCGTAATCACACAACCATCGTCATCCTCGTTATCACGTATAGTTATAGCCATCATCATCGCCACCATCGTTCATCGTCACGTCACATTGATCTTCCTCGCTAACCTCGAAGATCACCGAGCACGAACATCAGATCGTATCAGAGAGGTTCTCGCCTATTCGACAGGTTCCTGCTGCAGTGTCTAGAGGACCTCGACTGTTCCCTGAGGAAACTGAACTCGCGACTGTTCGTGATAAGGGGCCAGCCGGCAGAGGCCCTCCCCAAACTGTTCAAAGAATGGGGCACGACGAACTTGACGTTTGAGGAGGATCCGGAGCCGTTCGGCCGCGTCCGGGACCATAACATCTCGACACTCTGTAAGGAGCTTGGTATCTCGGTGGTCCAAAGGGTCTCGCACACTCTCTACAAGTTGGACGAGTGAGTCCAAGCACCTTTGCCCAATCAACGTCCAATTTACCACCGCGAGTTTGCTCTCCCTCGGTGTTTGCGATCGCCGCTGGACAAGCCCGCCGTTTCTCCAGCGGGAGTCGGATGCCTTGTTCTGTTTGCTTTTCTTTCTGCTCGGGGTGTTGGAAGCGGTGGCGTATCGCACCCTCGTTAGGTCTTCAGACGAAGCGAAGTTTCCAGGCTCCGAGGAAAAAGATGAACAGAGATATTTATTCTTTGGGGCTTGGAAGTTCTTTCTCCTTTGAATTTGTTTTCTGTTCTGCAAGATTCTGTAAATGCACCTCGCTTGGTACAAGATGAGTACTCCAAAGAATAAATAGGGTTAAGTGTAACTTGGGTCCTCAGACTAAGTGAAGTTTGGAGGCTTCAAAGATGAACAGAGAATTTATTTTTTGAGGCTTGGAAGTTCTTTCTCCTTTGAATTTGTTTTCTGTTCTGCAAGATTCTTTAAGGACACCTCGCTTGGTACAATATGAGTACCTCAAAAAATAGGTAGGGGTAAGTGTAACTTGGGTCCTCAGACTAAGTGAAGTTTGGAGGCTTCAAAGATGAACAGAGAATTTATTTTTTGAGGCTTGGAACTTCCTTCTCCTTTGAATTTGTTTTCTGTTCTGCAAGATTCTTTAAGGACACCTCGCTTGATACAAGATGAGTACTCCAAACAATAAATAGTGTTAAGTATAACTTGGGACTCCAGTCGAAGTGAAGATTGGAGGCTTCAAAGATGAACAGAGAATTTATTTTTTGAGGCTTGGAACTTCCTTCTCCTTTGAATTTGTTTTCTGTTCTGCAAGATTCTTTAAATGCACCTCGCTCGGTACAAGACGAGTCCTCCAAAGAACAAATACTGTTAACTGCCTCGAATAAAGAATTCAGGAGTCTCTCAAACACTATACCCGTCCACTATATCCACTGTAGTACGATACGCCACTGACTTCCGCTGTAAACGTTCGAAACGTTTCACTCGTTCCAAAGAGCCACTGACTTTCGCGAGCCATAGTCATCGTTTCCTTTTCCAGGATCATCGAGAAGAACGGCGGTAAGCCCCCGTTGACGTACCATCAATTTCAAAACGTGGTAGCTAGCATGGAACCGCCGGAACCGCCAGTGCCGACGGTCACTTCCGCCTGCGTAGGCTCGGCCTACACCCCTCTGAAGGACGACCACGACGACCACTACGGCGTTCCGACTCTCGAGGAACTTGGTATGTACGAAGTCTTCCATCTTATGGGAAACAAAATTCTGGTGACTTCTCTTCGACCGTCCACGGTACACCGTGGGTACGAGAGACACGTTTGAATGAGAGCGAGGAGTAAACTTGAGAGTCACCTCTGGATTGCAAAGGGTTATTCCGATTGTTGACAGGCTTCGACACCGAAGGGCTTCGACCCCCTGTGTGGGTGGGGGGCGAGAGCGAAGCCTTGGCACGGCTGGGTCGTCACCTCGAGAGGAAGGCTTGGGTGGCTAGTTTCGGCAGGCCGAAAATGACTCCGCAATCCTTGTTGCCCAGTCAAACGGGTCTCTCGCCCTACTTACGCTTCGGATGCTTGAGCACCAGGCTCTTTTATTACCAGCTCACCGATCTCTACAAGAAGGTACCATGTCTCCAATCGCATCGCACTTGAGGACCTGTAGAATACAATGGTCCTATCGTCCCACGTTGTCATATCACCCTTTGTTTCTTTCTTTAACACGTTATTGCCCGGTAATAATAAAAATGAATACATAGCCAAATAACATTGGAAATTTGATAAAAATTCATGCAAATAAATGTATGTTTCCACTATATTAACTTTGAATTGTAATGTTCACGAAAAAGTATGACCAGTGTGGGGAAAAAAAAGAACCACAATCGGGACACGAACCCGCGACCCAAGACTACGGAACTTAAACACTCGACCGCCGCCATTTTATACTTATACTTGCAACGCACCGCTACATATTCGGAGAAATCACCCATTCCGTGTCGTTTCAATAATCGAGTAGCTTCGAATGATATACAGTAATGTAATATCTGTACTAATTCACTCTTCGTCACCGCAGATAAAGAAAGCAGTGCCGCCGCTGTCGTTGCACGGGCAGCTGTTGTGGCGCGAGTTCTTCTACTGCGCCGCCACGAAGAATCCGAAGTTCGACAGGATGCAGGGCAACCCAATTTGCGTGCAGATACCCTGGGACAAGAACGTCGAGGCACTCGCCAAGTGGGCTAACGTGAGCGAATTAAAAAGTACACGTTGGAATAATTCAGCGAGTAGCCTCTAACCCTGAACCGTGTCCTTTGAGCAGGGCCAAACGGGATTTCCGTGGGTCGACGCGATCATGACTCAACTGAGGGAGGAGGGATGGATCCATCACTTGGCCAGACACGCCGTCGCTTGTTTCTTGACCAGAGGCGACCTTTGGATCTCATGGGAGGAAGGGATGAAGGTAAAACGTCGACTATTGTGGCACTGTACGAAGTCTACCATAAACGCAGTTCCGAGTTGGGCGTTTATGGGGACTTCGTTTTCGCTCCGTCCTCTTCCTTTATTCGCTGTGTCCTTCTATACGTTCGAAGCTTGTCGACAAAAGATTGGAGAATATACGAACTCTACCATGAATGCACCAGTTAGTCCCGAGTTCGTCCATTGTATGGAGACTTTATCTGTTTGCCCCGTCCTCTTCCTTCATTCACGTTCCAAACTTGTCAGCAAAACATCGGAGAATATACGAACTCCACCATGAATGCACCAGTTCGGTCCCGAGTTTTAGCATTTATAGAGACTTTACTGTACAATTATTGCAACGATTATCATTATTGTTTGTATAAATGTTTATATAAATTCCTCGAGGTGTTCGACGAGCTCCTGCTGGACGCTGACTGGTCCGTCAACGCAGGGATGTGGATGTGGTTATCGTGCAGCTCCTTCTTCCAGCAATTCTTCCACTGTTACTGTCCGGTGAGATTCGGCAGAAAGGCCGATCCCAATGGCGACTACATCAGGTAATCTATTAGCATCTATTCTATTCCTGTACAAGGTGCATTCCAAGTCCAATCTGAATTCCTCTGACGTTCATTAACTTGTTGATTATCGAACCACCTTTAATGAAATATTGAACGTATGTCCGTTCCGGCGCCAGACGATACCTGCCCGTTTTGAAGAATTTCCCTTCGAGGTTCATCCACGAGCCCTGGAACGCACCCCTGAGCGTCCAGCGCGCTGCAAAGTGCATCATCGGCCAGGACTACTCGTTGCCTATGGTAAATCACAGCAGGAGCTCCAGGATCAACATCGAGAGGATGAAGCAAGTCTATCAGCAGCTCAACAAGTATCGCGGAAACGGTAGCGCTTCATGTTCTAGGAATTGATTTTGTCGATCGAACAACTCTTGATCCTTTGACTGCGAAGGATGTATTATACTCGAGACATGGGCTCAGAGAAATGTTTATGTTCGGTAAAACAATTTTGAAAAAATATCAGCTCATAGGGGACGATGAGACGAAACTTTGTTTATATTTACGATTTATTCGTGGGACGCATAGTTTCGAAAATAAAAATTGAAGAGTTAGAAATTTGTTGGAAAAATTAAATTTCAGGAACGAGGTCTAGGTTGAGTCTGGGTCAGGTCTGTTTATCTTCGTTAAATCAATTTTGAAAAAAATATCAGCTTATAGGGGATGATGAGACGAAACTTTTTTGTATTTACAGTTTATTCACAGGACCCTTAGTTTCGAAAATAAGAATTGAAAAGTTCCAAGTTCGTTGGAAATATCGAATTTCAGGAAAAGGGTCTTCAAGTTGTCAATTTTTATCTTCGAAGCTAAGCGTCGTATGAACAAACTGTGAATATAAAAAAGTTCCGTCTTATCATTCTCTACAAGCTGATATTTTATTTTAAATTTACACCGCTACGCATCTTACGATTTCCAGCAAAAATCGCCCCGCTGTCAAAGGGTTAATATTTCGCCACTAAATAATATTCTCGATTGTCGTTGCAGGGGCATCCCTCAAGGGAGAGACAGTTGGTAAGTATAAAACTGGCGTCTGACCTTGAATGACCCTTAACCTTCCTTCTATGAGGTTAACTGAGGTTAACATAATCCCTGACAAAATATAAATAACAAACTAAATATCGAGTAGTGAACCGATGAATTTTGTACAAGGCTTGTTGAACGCGTTACCTCCGCCGCCAGTGAAGGAAAAAGCCGAGGAGGAAGCGAAGCAGAAGCCACCGTCACCGTCTCCCGAGACCCAGCCGAAAATGGAGGTACTCGATCCGACGACGCAGCATCAGCACCAATAGCGACAGCTGCACCGACGTGGCGTCGATAACGCGACCTCAGCAAACGAACTGTCGATCCTTCACCGCCTAATTTATACGATTATTTATTTGCATTTTCTCCGAATATCTCACGATTCTCCGGCACGGATGGTTCGAAATTCTTATCTACGCGAAAAAGAGATAAACAATTGTTCGGAGAGTAACCTCTCGTCAAGATGGGCCCCGTTTGAATCCATCATGGAATTCATTATGGCAGTTAGACGTCCTACATAGTCGAGACGAATGGTCCCGGAAAGTATTTTTCAACGAACGCGAAACTTTCGTGAAATTCGACGTTGATCGCACGTTCCATTCCCCAAAGTACAATTTGTTACAACGTCCACGTTCACGGTAAAAAGAGTAGCGGTGACGCGCACTTTATATTCTTATCGCTGTACATAAAACACGTGCGTCATAAATAGATTTTTCATGTAAGCCTGAACCATTATTTTTAACCCTTTAACGCTGTAACTATAGGTACGAAGGGATTAATAGTCTTCGATAGAAGGATGGGTTATTCACTTACCTCGAAGAAGAGTCCCGTCGTCTTCTCGACTAACAATAAGTTGGAGGAGCTACATAAATTCGTCTCTAACATCGTAATAGATTACGTGCTGCGTCGAGCTCGTAAAAAGACGCCTCGCGTGTTCTGTAACAGGCCAAAGGGAATTTTGGACGGTTTGGTATAGGTGTCGGGTTACTATTAGTACCATTTAGTGTACGATATAGAAAACAGCGTCGTTGCCATGTTCTTGGTATGCACATTTGCGGACGCTACTTTTACCAAGTGACGCTACTGGTTGTATTTATACCGTGGTTTGGTTAACAAAAGTATCCGGGAAATAATAATTTGGGTGGGAGGGGTGAATCAAAAAATTTGTTCTTGTTAAAAAAGCCTACAGGATGGGTGGCGTTCGATAGACACCGTCACGAATCGAGGGTGATAAAGAAACGGTATCCGTCTGTCTTGGAAACGCGCGCCGCAGCCGACAAAGCATTACGTCACTCGGGTTTTTTTTATTTTTTCATGTCAACAAATGATATATTTTTAGTGCCTATAGTACTTATAGTTTTACAGTACATTTCTCGTTAGATTTAAACAATTACAAATGAACATTCCCCAACACTCAAAAGACGGAACTCTAATGTTTTTCTCCTTTTGCAAGCTACCTTTCGCGCTCTCGTCGCGCTCGTGCTCGCACGCACACGCACACGCATACAACGCACGCAATCTCTCCTTCTTTCATTCGATCGTTTATTTATTTATTTATCTTTTTTTTTCTTCTTTTATTATAACTCCCATTCTTTCGCCCTTAAATTACAGATTTATTAATTCATTTATTTCCTTCGCTCGCGTCTCGTGTGGCTCTCTCTCTGTGTGTGTGTGTGTGTGTGTGTGTGTGTGTGTGTGTGTGTGTGTGT